>NW_028115565.1:0-22629 GCF_964273445.1 Streptopelia decaocto | reverse complement strand
AATGGGAAGAATTGGGACAAAAATTGGAAAATTTTGAAGGGACTTTGAAAAAATTTCAACTGGAATTTTAGCCATTTTTTGACGTGAAATTGTAAACATGTGGACATGGATTTTGAAAATTCTAGAGAGAATTTTAAAAGCTTCAACAGAATTTCAACAATTTTGAGAGGGATTTGAAAAGTTTCAATGGGAATGGGAAGAATTGGGACAAAAATTGGAAAATTTTTAAGGGACTTTGAAAAAATTTCAACTGGAATTTTAGCAATTTTTTGACGTGAAATTGTAAACATGTGGACATGGATTTTGAAAATTCTAGAGAGAATTTTAAAAGCTTCAAGAGAATTTCAACAATTTTGAGAGGGATTTGAAAAGTTTCAATGGGAATGGGAAGAATTGGGACAAAAATTGGAAAATTTTTAAGGGACTTTGAAAAAAATTTCAACTGGAATTTTAGCATTTTTTTTACGTGAAATTGTAAACATGTGGACATGGATTTGAAAATTCTAGAGAGAATTTTAAAAGCTTCAACAGAATTTCAACAATTTTGAGAGGGAGATTTGAAAAGTTTCAATGGGAATGGGAAGAATTGGGACAATAATGGGAAAATTTTTCAGGGACTTTGAAAAAATTTCAACTGGAATTTTAGCAATTTTTTTACGTGAAATGGTAAACATGTGGACATGGATTTTGAAAATTCTAGAGAGAATTTTAAAAGCTTCAACAGAATTTCAACAATTTTGAGAGGGATTTGAAAAGTTTCAATGGGAATGGGAAGAATTGGGACAAAAATTGGAAAATTTTTCAGGGACTTTGAAAAAATTTCAACTGGAATTTTAGCAATTTTTTGACGTGAAATTGTAAACATGTGGACATGGATTTTGAAAATTCTAGAGAGAATTTTAAAAGCTTCAACAGAATTTCTACAATTTTGAGAGGGATTTGAAAAGTTTCAATGGGAATGGGAAGAATTGGGACAAAAAATGGGAACATTTTTAAGGGACTTTGAAAAAATTTCAACTGGAATTTTAGCCATTTTTTGACGTGAAATTGTAAACATGTGGACATGGATTTTGAAAATTCTAGAGAGAATTTTAAAAGCTTCAAGAGAATTTCAACAATTTTGAGAGGGATTTGAAAAGTTTCAATGGGAATGGGAAGAATTGGGACAAATATTGGAAATTTTTCAGGGACTTTGAAAAATTTCAACTGGAATTTTAGCCATTTTTTGACGTGAAATGGTAAACATGTGGACATGGATTTTGAAAATTCTAGAGAGAATTTTAAAAGCTTCAAGAGAATTTCAACAATTTTGAGAGGGATTTGAAAAGTTTCAATGGGAATGGGAAGAATTGGGACAAAAATTGGAAAATTGTTAAGGGACTTTGAAAAAATTTCAACTGGAATTTTAGCATTTTTTTTTACGTGAAATTGTAAACATGTGGACATGGATTTTGAAAATTCTAGAGAGAATTTTAAAAGCTTCAACAGAATTTCAACAATTTTGAGAGGGATTTGAAAAGTTTCAATGGGAATGGGAAGAATTGGGACAAAAATTGGAAAATTTTTAAGGGACTTTGAAAAAATTTCAACTGGAATTTTAGCCATTTTTTGACGTGAAATTGTAAACATGTGGACATGGATTTTGAAAATTCTAGAGAGAATTTTAAAAGCTTCAAGAGAATTTCAACAATTTGAGAGGGATTTGAAAAGTTTCAATGGGAATGGGAAGAATTGGGACAAAAATGGGAAAATTTTTCAGGGACTTTGAAAAAATTTCAACTGGAATTTTAGCAATTTTTTACGTGAAATGGTAAACATGTGGACATGGATTTTGAAAATTCTAGAGAGAATTTTAAAAGCTTCAACAGAATTTCAACAATTTTGAGAGGGATTTGAAAAGTTTCAATGGGAATGGGAAGAATTGGGACAAAAATTGGAAAATTTTTCAGGGACTTTGAAAAAATTTCAACTGGAATTTTAGCAATTTTTGACGTGAAATTGTAAACATGTGGACATGGATTTTGAAAATTCTAGAGAGAATTTTAAAAGCTTCAACAGAATTTCAACAATTTTGAGAGGGATTTGAAAAGTTTCAATGGGAATGGGAAGAATTGGGACAAAAATGGGAAAATTTTTAAGGGACTTTGAAAAAATCTCAACTGGAATTTTAGCCATTTTTTGACGTGAACTTGTAAACATGTGGCCATGGATTTTGAAAATTCTAGAGAGAATTTTAAAAGCTTCAAGAGAATTTCAACAATTTTGAGAGGGATTTGAAAAGTTTCAATGGGAATGGGAAGAATTGGGACAAAATGGGAAAATTTTAAGGGACTTTGAAAAAATTTCAACTGGAATTTTAGCCATTTTTTTTACGTGAAATTGTAAACATGTGGACATGGATTTTGAAAATTCTAGAGAGAATTTTAAAAGCTTCAACAGAATTTCAACAATTATGAGAGGGATTTGAAAAGTTTCAATGGGAATGGGAAGAATTGGGACAAAAATTGGAAAAATTTTGAAGGGACTTTGAAAAAATTTCAACTGGAATTTTAGCCATTTTTTGACGTGAAATTGTAAACATGTGGACATGGATTTTGAAAATTCTAGAGAGAATTTTAAAAGCTTCAACAGAATTTCAACAATTTTGAGAGGGATTTGAAAAGTTTCAATGGGAATGGGAAGAATTGGGACAAAAATTGGAAAATTTTTAAGGGACTTTGAAAAAATTTCAACTGGAATTTTAGCAATTTTTTGACGTGAAATTGTAAACATGTGGACATGGATTTTGAAAATTCTAGAGAGAATTTTAAAAGCTTCAAGAGAATTTCAACAATTTTGAGAGGGATTTGAAAAGTTTCAATGGGAATGGGAAGAATTGGGACAAAAATTGGAAAATTTTTCAGGGACTTTGAAAAAATTTCAACTGGAATTTTAGCATTTTTTTTACGTGAAATTGTAAACATGTGGACATGGATTTTGAAAATTCTAGAGAGAATTTTAAAAGCTTCAACAGAATTTCAACAATTTTGAGAGGGATTTGAAAAGTTTCAATGGGAATGGGAAGAATTGGGACAATAATGGGAAAATTTTTCAGGGACTTTGAAAAAATTTCAACTGGAATTTTAGCAATTTTTTTACGTGAAATGGTAAACATGTGGACATGGATTTTGAAAATTCTAGAGAGAATTTTAAAAGCTTCAACAGAATTTCAACAATTTTGAGAGGGATTTGAAAAGTTTCAATGGGAATGGGAAGAATTGGGACAAAAATTGGAAAATTTTTCAGGGACTTTGAAAAAATTTCAACTGGAATTTTAGCAATTTTTTGACGTGAAATTGTAAACATGTGGACATGGATTTTGAAAATTCTAGAGAGAATTTTAAAAGCTTCAACAGAATTTCTACAATTTTGAGAGGGATTTGAAAAGTTTCAATGGGAATGGGAAGAATTGGGACAAAAATGGGAACATTTTTAAGGGACTTTGAAAAAATTTCAACTGGAATTTTAGCCATTTTTTGACGTGAAATTGTAAACATGTGGACATGGATTTTGAAAATTCTAGAGAGAATTTTAAAAGCTTCAAGAGAATTTCAACAATTTTGAGAGGGATTTGAAAAGTTTCAATGGGAATGGGAAGAATTGGGACAAAAATTGGAAAATTTTTCAGGGACTTTGAAAAAATTTCAACTGGAATTTTAGCCATTTTTTGACGTGAAATGGTAAACATGTGGACATGGATTTTGAAAATTCTAGAGAGAATTTTAAAAGCTTCAACAGAATTTCAACAATTTTGAGAGGGATTTGAAAAGTTTCAATGGGAATGGGAAGAATTGGGACAAAAATTGGAAAATTTTTAAGGGACTTTGAAAAAATTTCAACTGGAATTTTAGCATTTTTTTTTACGTGAAATTGTAAACATGTGGACATGGATTTTGAAAATTCTAGAGAGAATTTTAAAAGCTTCAACAGAATTTCAACAATTTTGAGAGGGATTTGAAAAGTTTCAATGGGAATGGGAAGAATTGGGATAAAAATTGGAAAATTTTTAAGGGACTTTGAAAAAATTTCAACTGGAATTTTAGCCATTTTTTGACGTGAAATTGTAAACATGTGGACATGGATTTTGAAAATTCTAGAGAGAATTTTAAAAGCTTCAAGAGAATTTCAACAATTTTGAGAGGGATTTGAAAAGTTTCAATGGGAATGGGAAGAATTGGGACAAAAATTGGAAAATTTTTAAGGGACTTTGAAAAAATTTCAACTGGAATTTTAGCCATTTTTTGACGTGAAATTGTAAACATGTGGACATGGATTTTGAAAATTCTAGAGAGAATTTTAAAAGCTTCAAGAGAATTTCAACAATTTTGAGAGGGATTTGAAAAGTTTCAATGGGAATGGGAAGAATTGGGACAAAAATTGGAAAATTTTTAAGGGACTTTGAAAAAATTTCAACTGGAATTTTAGCATTTTTTTTACGTGAAATTGTAAACATGTGGACATGGATTTTGAAAATTCTAGAGAGAATTTTAAAAGCTTCAACAGAATTTCAACAATTTTGAGAGGGATTTGAAAAGTTTCAATGGGAATGGGAAGAATTGGGACAATAATGGGAAAATTTTTCAGGGACTTTGAAAAAATTTCAACTGGAATTTTAGCAATTTTTTTACGTGAAATGGTAAACATGTGGACATGGATTTTGAAAATTCTAGAGAGAATTTTAAAAGCTTCAACAGAATTTCAACAATTCTGAGAGGGATTTGAAAAGTTTCAAGGGGAATGGGAAGAATTGGGACAATAATGGGAAAATTTTAAGGGACTTTGAAAAAATTTCAACTGGAATTTTAGCAATTTTTTTACGTGAAATGGTAAACATGTGGACATGGATTTTGAAAATTCTAGAGAGAATTTTAAAAGCTTCAACAGAATTTCAACAATTTTGAGAGGGATTTGAAAAGTTTCAATGGGAATGGGAAGAATTGGGACAAAAATTGGAAAATTTTTCAGGGACTTTGAAAAAATTTCAACTGGAATTTTAGCAATTTTTTGACGTGAAATTGTAAACATGTGGACATGGATTTTGAAAATTCTAGAGAGAATTTTAAAAGCTTCAACAGAATTTCAACAATTTTGAGAGGGATTTGAAAAGTTTCAATGGGAATGGGAAGAATTGGGACAAAAATGGGAAAATTTTTAACGGACTTTGAAGAAATCTCAACTGGAATTTTAGCCATTTTTTGACGTGAAATTGTAAACATGTGGACATGGATTTTGAAAATTCTAGAGAGAATTTTAAAAGCTTCAACAGAATTTCAACAATTTTGAGGGATTTGAAAAGTTTCAATGGGAATGGGAAGAATTGGGACAAAAATTGGAAAATTTTTAAGGGACTTCGAAAAAATTTCAACTGGAATTTTAGCATTTTTTTTACGTGAAATTGTAAACATGTGGCCATGGATTTTGAAAATTCTAGAGAGAATTTTAAAAGCTTCAACAGAATTTCAACAATTTTGAGAGGGATTTGAAAAGTTTCAATGGGAATGGGAAGAATTGGGACAAAAATTGGAAAATTTTTAAGGGACTTTGAAAAAATTTCAACTGGAATTTTAGCCATTTTTTGACGTGAAATGGTAAACATGTGGACATGGATTTTGAAAATTCTAGAGAGAATTTTAAAAGCTTCAACAGAATTTCAACAATTTTGAGAGGGATTTGAAAAGTTTCAATGGGAATGGGAAGAATTGGGACAAAAATTGGAAAATTTTTAAGGGACTTTGAAAAAATTTCAACTGGAACTTTAGCCATTTTTTGACGTGAAATTGTAAACATGTGGACATGGATTTTGAAAATTCTAGAGAGAATTTTAAAAGCTTCAACAGAATTTCAACAATTTTGAGAGGGATTTGAAAAGTTTCAATGGGAATGGGAAGAATTGGGACAAAAATTGGAAAATTTTGAAGGGACTTTGAAAAAATTTCAACTGGAATTTTAGCATTTTTTTTGACGTGAAATTGTAAACATGTGGACATGGATTTTGAAAATTCTACAGAGAATTTTCAAAGCTTCAACAGAATTTCTACAATTTTGAGAGGGATTTGAAAAGTTTCAATGGGAATGGGAAGAACTGGGACAAAAATTGGAAAATTTTGAAGGGACTTTGAAAAAATTTCAACTGGAATTTTAGCCATTTTTTGACGTGAACTTGTAAACATGTGGCCATGGATTTTGAAAATTCTAGAGAGAATTTTAAAAGCTTCAACAGAATTTCAACAATTTTGAGAGGGATTTGAAAAGTTTCAATGGGAATGGGAAGAATTGGGACAAAAATTGGAAAATTTTTAAGGGACTTTGAAAAAATTTCAACTGGAATTTTAGCCATTTTTTGACGTGAAATTGTAAACATGTGGACATGGATTTTGAAAATTCTAGAGAGAATTTTAAAAGCTTCAACAGAATTTCAACAATTTTGAGAGGGATTTGAAAAGTTTCAATGGGAATGGGAAGAATTGGGACAAAAATTGGAAAATTTTTAAGGGACTTTGAAAAAATTTCAACTGGAATTTTAGCCATTTTTTGACGTGAAATTGTAAACATGTGGACATGGATTTTGAAAATTCTAGAGAGAATTTTAAAAGCTTCAAGAGAATTTCAACAATTTTGAGAGGGATTTGAAAAGTTTCAATGGGAATGGGAAGAATTGGGACAAAAATGGGAAAATTTTTAAGGGACTTTGAAAAAATTTCAACTGGAATTTTAGCCATTTTTTTTACGTGAAATTGTAAACATGTGGACATGGATTTTGAAAATTCTAGAGAGAATTTTAAAAGCTTCAACAGAATTTCAACAATTTTGAGAGGGATTTGAAAAGTTTCAATGGGAATGGGAAGAATTGGGACAAAAATTGGAAAATTTTTAAGGGACTTTGAAAAAATTTCAACTGGAATTTTAGCCATTTTTTGACGTGAAATTGTAAACATGTGGACATGGATTTTGAAAATTCTAGAGAGAATTTTAAAAGCTTCAACAGAATTTCAACAATTTTGAGAGGGATTTGAAAAGTTTCAATGGGAATGGGAAGAATTGGGACAAAAATTGGAAAATTTTTAAGGGACTTTGAAAAAATTTCAACTGGAACTTTAGCCATTTTTTGACGTGAAATTGTAAACATGTGGACATGGATTTTGAAAATTCTAGAGAGAATTTTAAGAGCTTCAACAGAATTTCAACAATTTTGAGAGGGATTTGAAAAGTTTCAATGGGAATGGGAAGAATTGGGACAAAAATTGGAAAATTTTGAAGGGACTTTGAAAAAATTTCAACTGGAATTTTAGCATTTTTTTTGACGTGAAATTGTAAACATGTGGACATGGATTTTGAAAATTCTACAGAGAATTTTCAAAGCTTCAACAGAATTTCTACAATTTTGAGAGGGATTTGAAAAGTTTCAATGGGAATGGGAAGAACTGGGACAAAAATTGGAAAATTTTGAAGGGACTTTGAAAAATTTTCAACTGGAATTTTAGCCATTTTTTGACGTGAACTTGTAAACATGTGGCCATGGATTTTGAAAATTCTAGAGAGAATTTTAAAAGCTTCAACAGAATTTCAACAATTTTGAGAGGGATTTGAAAAGTTTCAATGGGAATGGGAAGAATTGGGACAAAAATTGGAAAATTTTTAAGGGACTTTGAAAAAATTTCAACTGGAATTTTAGCCATTTTTTGACGTGAAATTGTAAACATGTGGACATGGATTTTGAAAATTCTAGAGAGAATTTTAAAAGCTTCAACAGAATTTCAACAATTTTGAGAGGGATTTGAAAAGTTTCAATGGGAATGGGAAGAATTGGGACAAAAATTGGAAAATTTTTAAGGGACTTTGAAAAAATTTCAACTGGAATTTTAGCCATTTTTTGACGTGAAATTGTAAACATGTGGACATGGATTTTGAAAATTCTAGAGAGAATTTTAAAAGCTTCAAGAGAATTTCAACAATTTTGAGAGGGATTTGAAAAGTTTCAATGGGAATGGGAAGAATTGGGACAAAAATGGGAAATTTTTTAAGGGACTTTGAAAAAATTTCAACTGGAATTTTAGCCATTTTTTTTACGTGAAATTGTAAACATGTGGACATGGATTTTGAAAATTCTAGAGAGAATTTTAAAAGCTTCAACAGAATTTCAACAATTTTGAGAGGGATTTGAAAAGTTTCAATGGGAATGGGAAGAATTGGGACAAAAATTGGAAAATTTTTAAGGGACTTTGAAAAAATTTCAACTGGAATTTTAGCCATTTTTTGACGTGAAATTGTAAACATGTGGACATGGATTTTGAAAATTCTAGAGAGAATTTTAAAAGCTTCAACAGAATTTCAACAATTTTGAGAGGGATTTGAAAAGTTTCAATGGGAATGGGAAGAATTGGGACAAAAATTGGAAAATTTTTAAGGGACTTTGAAAAAATTTCAACTGGAATTTTAGCAATTTTTTGACGTGAAATTGTAAACATGTGGACATGGATTTTGAAAATTCTAGAGAGAATTTTAAAAGCTTCAAGAGAATTTCAACAATTTTGAGAGGGATTTGAAAAGTTTCAATGGGAATGGGAAGAATTGGGACAAAAATTGGAAAATTTTTAAGGGACTTTGAAAAAATTTCAACTGGAATTTTAGCATTTTTTTTACGTGAAATTGTAAACATGTGGACATGGATTTTGAAAATTCTAGAGAGAATTTTAAAAGCTTCAACAGAATTTCAACAATTTTGAGAGGGATTTGAAAAGTTTCAATGGGAATGGGAAGAATTGGGACAATAATGGGAAAATTTTTCAGGGACTTTGAAAAAATTTCAACTGGAATTTTAGCAATTTTTTTACGTGAAATGGTAAACATGTGGACATGGATTTTGAAAATTCTAGAGAGAATTTTAAAAGCTTCAACAGAATTTCAACAATTTTGAGAGGGATTTGAAAAGTTTCAATGGGAATGGGAAGAATTGGGACAAAAATTGGAAAACTTTTCAGGGACTTTGAAAAAATTTCAACTGGAATTTTAGCAATTTTTTGACGTGAAATTGTAAACATGTGGACATGGATTTTGAAAATTCTAGAGAGAATTTTAAAAGCTTCAACAGAATTTCAACAATTTTGAGAGGGATTTGAAAAGTTTCAATGGGAATGGGAAGAATTGGGACAAAAATGGGAAAATTTTTAAGGGACTTTGAAGAAATCTCAACTGGAATTTTAGCCATTTTTTGACGTGAAATTGTAAACATGTGGACATGGATTTTGAAAATTCTAGAGAGAATTTTAAAAGCTTCAACAGAATTTCAACAATTTTGAGAGGGATTTGAAAAGTTTCAATGGGAATGGGAAGAATTGGGACAAAAATTGGAAAATTTTTAAGGGACTTTGAAAAAATTTCAACTGGAATTTTAGCCATTTTTTTACGTGAAATTGTAAACATGTGGACATGGATTTTGAAAATTCTAGAGAGAATTTTAAAAGCTTCAACAGAATTTCAACAATTTTGAGAGGGATTTGAAAAGTTTCAATGGGAATGGGAAGAATTGGGACAAAAATGGGAAAATTTTTAAGGGACTTTGAAAAAATTTCAACTGGAATTTTAGCCGTTTTTTGACGTGAAATGGTAAACATGTGGACATGGATTTTGAAAATTCTAGAGAGAATTTTAAAAGCTTCAACAGAATTTCAACAATTTTGAGAGGGATTTGAAAAGTTTCAATGGGAATGGGAAGAATTGGGACAAAAATTGGAAAATTTTTAAGGGACTTTGAAAAAATTTCAACTGGAATTTTAGCCATTTTTTGACGTGAAATTGTAAACATGTGGACATGGATTTTGAAAATTCTAGAGAGAATTTTAAAAGCTTCAACAGAATTTCAACAATTTTGAGAGGGATTTGAAAAGTTTCAATGGGAATGGGAAGAATTGGGACAAAAATTGCAAAATTTTTAAGGGACTTTGAAAAAATTTCAACTGGAACTTTAGCCATTTTTTGACGTGAAATTGTAAACATGTGGACATGGATTTTGAAAATTCTAGAGAGAATTTTAAAAGCTTCAACAGAATTTCAACAATTTTGAGAGGGATTTGAAAAGTTTCAATGGGAATGGGAAGAATTGGGACAAAAATTGGAAAATTTTGAAGGGACTTTGAAAAAATTTCAACTGGAATTTTAGCCATTTTTTGACGTGAAATTGTAAACATGTGGACATGGATTTTGAAAATTCTAGAGAGAATTTTAAAAGCTTCAACAGAATTTCAACAATTTTGAGAGGAATTTGAAAAGTTTCAATGGGAATGGGAAGAATTGGGACAAAAATTGGAAAATTTTTAAGGGACTTTGAAAAAATTTCAACTGGAATTTTAGCCATTTTTTGACGTGAAATTGTAAACATGTGGCCATGGATTTTGAAAATTCTAGAGAGAATTTTAAAAGCTTCAACAGAATTTCAACAATTTTGAGAGGGATTTGAAAAGTTTCAATGGGAATGGGAAGAATTGGGACAAAAATTGGAAAATTTTTAAGGGACTTTGAAAAAATTTCAACTGGAATTTTAGCCATTTTTTGACGTGAAATGGTAAACATGTGGACATGGATTTTGAAAATTCTAGAGAGAATTTTAAAAGCTTCAAGAGAATTTCAACAATTTTGAGAGGGATTTGAAAAGTTTCTATGGGAATGGGAAGAATTGGGATAAAAATTGGAAAATTTTTAAGGGACTTTGAAAAAATTTCAACTGGAATTTTAGCCATTTTTTGACGTGAAATTGTAAACATGTGGACATGGATTTTGAAAATTCTAGAGAGAATTTTAAAAGCTTCAACAGAATTTCAACAATTTTGAGAGGGATTTGAAAAGTTTCAATGGGAATGGGAAGAATTGGGACAAAAATTGGAAAATTTTTCAGGGACTTTGAAAAAATTTCAACTGGAATTTTAGCATTTTTTTTTACGTGAAATTGTAAACATGTGGACATGGATTTTGAAAATTCTAGAGAGAATTTTAAAAGCTTCAACAGAATTTCAACAATTTTGAGAGGGATTTGAAAAGTTTCAATGGGAATGGGAAGAATTGGGACAAAAATTGGAAAATTTTTAAGGGACTTTGAAAAAATTTCAACTGGAATTTTAGCCAATTTTTTACGTGAAATTGTAAACATGTGGCCATGGATTTTGAAATTTCTAGAGAGAATTTTAAAAGCTTCAACAGAATTTCAACAATTTTGAGAGGGATTTGAAAAGTTTCAATGGGAATGGGAAGAATTGGGACAAAAATTGGAAAATTTTTAAGGGACTTTGAAAAAATTTCAACTGGAATTTTAGCCATTTTTTGACGTGAAATTGTAAACATGTGGACATGGATTTTGAAAATTCTAGAGAGAATTTTAAAAGCTTCAACAGAATTTCTACAATTTTGAGAGGGATTTGGAAAGTTTCAATGGGAATGGGAAGAATTGGGACAAAAATTGGAAAATTTTTAAGGGACTTTGAAAAAATTTCAACTGGAATTTTAGCATTTTTTTTGACGTGAAATTGTAAACATGTGGACATGGATTTTGAAAATTCTAGAGAGAATTTTAAAAGCTTCAACAGAATTTCTACAATTTTGAGAGGGATTTGAAAAGTTTCCATGGGAATGGGAAGAATTGGGACAAAAATTGGAAAATTTTTAAGGGACTTTGAAAAAATTTCAACTGGAATTTTAGCCATTTTTTGACGTGAAATTGTAAACATGTGGACATGGATTTTGAAAATTCTAGAGAGAATTTTAAAAGCTTCAACAGAATTTCAACAATTTTGAGAGGGATTTGAAAAGTTTCAATGGGAATGGGAAGAATTGGGACAAAAAATTGGAAAATTTTTAAGGGACTTTGAAAAAATTTCAACTGGAATTTTAGCAATTTTTTTTACGTGAAATTGTAAACATGTGGACATGGATTTTGAAAATTCTAGAGAGAATTTTAAAAGCTTCAACAGAATTTCAACAATTTTGAGAGGGATTTGAAAAGTTTCAATGGGAATGGGAAGAATTGGGACAAAAATTGGAAAAAATTTAAGGGACTTTGAAAAATTTTCAACTGGAATTTTAGCCATTTTTTGACGTGAAATTGTAAACATGTGGACATGGATTTTGAAAATTCTAGAGAGAATTTTAAAAGCTTCAACAGAATTTCAACAATTTTGAGAGGGATTTGAAAAGTTTCAATAGGGAATGGGAAGAATTGGGACAAAAATTGGAAAATTTTTAAGGGACTTTGAAAAATTTCAACTGGAATTTTAGCATTTCTTTGACGTGAAATTGTAAACATGTGGACATGGATTTTGAAAATTCTAGAGAGAATTTTAAAAGCTTCAACAGAATTTCAACAATTTTGAGAGGGATTTGAAAAGTTTCAAGGGGAATGGGAAGAATTGGGACAAAAATTGGAAAATTTTGAAGGGACTTTGAAAAAATTTCGACTGGAATTTTAGCATTTTTTTTACGTGAAATTGTAAACATGTGGACATGGATTTTGAAAATTCTAGAGAGAATTTTAAAAGCTTCAACAGAATTTCTACAATTTTGAGAGGGATTTGAAAAGTTTCAATGGGAATGGGAAGAATTGGGACAAAAATTGGAAAATTTTTAAGGGACTTTGAAAAATTTCAACTGGAATTTTAGCATTTTTTGACGTGAAATTGTAAACATGTGGACATGGATTTTGAAAATTCTAGAGAGAATTTTAAAAGCTTCAACAGAATTTCAACAATTTTGAGAGGGATTTGAAAAGTTTCAATGGGAATGGGAAGAATTGGGATAAAAAATTGGAAAATTTTAAAAGGACTTTGAAAAAATTTCAACTGGAATTTTAGCAATTTTTTGACGTGAAATTGTAAACATGTGGACATGGATTTTGAAAATTCTAGAGAGAATTTTAAAAGCTTCAACAGAATTTCAACAATTTTGAGAGGGATTTGAAAAGTTTCAATGGGAATGGGAAGAATTGGGACAAAAATTGGAAAATTTTTAAGGGACTTTGAAAAAATTTCAACTGGAATTTTAGCAATTTTTTTTACGTGAAATTGTAAACATGTGGACATGGATTTTGAAAATTCTAGAGAGAATTTTAAAAGCTTCAACAGAATTTCTACAATTTTGAGAGGGATTTGGAAAGTTTCAATGGGAATGGGAAGAATTGGGACAAAAATGGGAAAATTTTTAAGGGACTTTGAAAAAATTTCAACTGGAATTTTAGCATTTTTTTTGACGTGAAATTGTAAACATGTGGACATGGATTTTGAAAATTCTAGAGAGAATTTTAAAAGCTTCAACAGAATTTCAACAATTTTGAGAGGGATTTGAAGAGTTTCCATAGGAATGGGAAGAATTGGGACAAAAATTGGAAAATTTTTAAGGGACTTTGAAAAAATTTCAACTGGAATTTTAGCATTTTTTTGACGTGAAATTGTAAACATGTGGACATGGATTTTGAAAATTCTAGAGAGAATTTAAAAGCTTCAACAAAATTTCAACAATTTTGAGAGGGATTTGAAAAGTTTCAAGGGGAATGGGAAGAATTGGGACAAAAATTGGAAAATTTTGAAGGGACTTTGAAAAAATTTCAACTGGAATTTTAGCATTTTTTTTACGTGAAATTGTAAACATGTGGACATGGATTTTGAAAATTCTAGAGAGAATTTTAAAAGCTTCAACAGAATTTCTACAATTTTGAGAGGGATTTGAAAAGTTTCAATGGGAATGGGAAGAATTGGGACAAAAATTGGAAAATTTTTAAGGGACTTTGAAAAAATTTCAACTGGAATTTTAGCATTTTTTGACGTGAAATTGTAAACATGTGGACACGGATTTTGAAAATTCTAGAGAGAATTTTAAAAGCTTCAAGAGAATTTCAACAATTTTGAGAGGGATTTGAAAAGTTTCAATGGGAATGGGAAGAATTGGGATAAAAATTGGAAAATTTTAAAAGGACTTTGAAAAAATTTCAACTGGAATTTTAGCAATTTTTTTGACGTGAAATTGTAAACATGTGGACATGGATTTTGAAAATTCTAGAGAGAATTTTAAAAGCTTCAACAGAATTTCAACAATTTTGAGAGGGATTTGAAAAGTTTCAATGGGAATGGGAAGAATTGGGACAAAAATTGGAAAATTTTTCAGGGACTTTGAAAAAATTTCAACTGGAATTTTAGCAATTTTTTGACGTGAAATTGTAAACATGTGGACATGGATTTTGAAAATTCTAGAGAGAATTTTAAAAGCTTCAACAGAATTTCAACAATTTTGAGAGGGATTTGAAAAGTTTCAATGGGAATGGGAAGAATTGGGACAAAAATTGGAAAAAAATTTAAGGGACTTTGAAAAATTTCAACTGGAATTTTAGCCATTTTTTGACGTGAAATTGTAAACATGTGGACATGGATTTTGAAAATTCTAGAGAGAATTTTAAAAGCTTCAACAGAATTTCAACAATTTTGAGAGGGATTTGAAAAGTTTCAATGGGAATGGGAAGAATTGGGACAAAAATTGGAAAATTTTTCAGGGACTTTGAAAAAATTTCAACTGGAATTTTAGCCATTTTTTGACGTGAAATTGTAAACATGTGGACATGGATTTTGAAAATTCTAGAGAGAATTTTAAAAGCTTCAACAGAATTTCTACAATTTTGAGAGGGATTTGAAAAGTTTCAATGGGAATGGGAAGAATTGGGACAAAAATTGGAAAATTTTGAAGGGACTTTGAAAAAATTTCAACTGGAATTTTAGCAATTTTTTTGACGTGAAATTGTAAACATGTGGACATGGATTTTGAAAATTCTAGAGAGAATTTTAAAAGCTTCAACAGAATTT
Source organism: Streptopelia decaocto (assembly GCF_964273445.1). Taxonomy (NCBI): domain Eukaryota; kingdom Metazoa; phylum Chordata; class Aves; order Columbiformes; family Columbidae; genus Streptopelia; species Streptopelia decaocto. Next base: position 7,762 of record NW_028115565.1, on the reverse strand, counting down.
CAACAATTTTGAGAGGGATTTGAAAAGTTTCAATGGGAATGGGAAGAACTGGGACAAAAATTGGAAAATTTTGAAGGGACTTTGAAAAAATTTCAACTGGAATTTTAGCCATTTTTTTACGTGAAATTGTAAACATGTGGACATGGATTTTGAAAATTCTAGAGAGAATTTTAAAAGCTTCAACAGAATTTCAACAATTTTGAGAGGGATTTGAAAAGTTTCAATGGGAATGGGAAGAATTGGGACAAAAATTGGAAAATTTTAAGGGACTTTGAACAAATTTCAACTGGAATTTTAGCCATTTTTGACATGAAATTGTAAACATGTGGACATGGATTTTGAAAATTCTAGAGAGAATTTTAAAAGCTTCAAGAGAATTTCAACAATTTTGAGAGGGATTTGAAAAGTTTCAATGGGAATGGGAAGAATTGGACAAAAATGGGAAAATTTTTAAGGGACTTTAAAAAATTTCAACTGGAATTTTAGCCATTTTTTTTACGTGAAATTGTAAACATGTGGACATGGATTTTGAAAATTCTAGAGAGAATTTTTAAAGCTTCAAGAGAATTTCAACAATTTTGAGAGGGATTTGAAAAGTTTCAATGGGAATGGGAAGAATTGGGACAAAAATTGGAAAATTTTTAAGGGACTTTGAAAAAATTTCAACTGGAATTTTAGCAATTTTTTTGACGTGAAATGGTAAACATGTGGACATGGATTTTGAAAATTCTAGAGAGAATTTTAAAAGCTTCAAGAGAATTTCAACAATTTTGAGAGGGATTTGAAAAGTTTCAATGGGAATGGGAAGAATTGGGACAAAAATTGGAAAATTTTTAAGGGACTTTGAAAAAATTTCAACTGGAATTTTAGCCATTTTTTGACGTGAACTTGTAAACATGTGGCCATGGATTTTGAAAATTCTAGAGAGAATTTTAAAAGCTTCAACAGAATTTCAACAATTTTGAGAGGGATTTGAAAAGTTTCAATGGGAATGGGAAGAATTGGGACAAAAATTGGAAAATTTTTAAGGGACTTTGAAAAAATTTCAACTGGAATTTTAGCATTTTTTTTGACGTGAAATTGTAAACATGTGGACATGGATTTTGAAAATTCTAGAGAGAATTTTAAAAGCTTCAACAGAATTTCAACAATGTTGAGAGGGATTGAAAAGTTTCAATGGGAATGGGAAGAATTGGGACAAAAATGGGAAAATTTTTAAGGGACTTTGAAAAAATTTCAACTGGAATTTTAGCAATTTTTTTTACGTGAAATTGTAAACATGTGGACATGGATTTTTGAAAATTCTAGAGAGAATTTTAAAAGCTTCAACAGAATTTCAACAATTTTGAGAGGGATTTGAAAAGTTTCAATGGGAATGGGAAGAACTGGGACAAAAATTGGAAAATTTTGAAGGGACTTTGAAAAATTTCAACTGGAATTTTAGCAATTTTTTGACGTGAAATTGTAAACATGTGGTCATGGATTTTGAAAATTCTAGAGAGAATTTTAAAAGCTTCAACAGAATTTCAACAATTTTGAGAGGGATTTGAAAAGTTTCAATGGGAATGGGAAGAATTGGGACAAAAATTGGAAAATTTTTAAGGGACTTTGAAAAAATTTCAACTGGAATTTTAGCAATTTTTTGACGTGAAATGGTAAACATGTGGACATGGATTTTGAAAATTCTAGAGAGAATTTTAAAAGCTTCAAGAGAATTTCAACAATTTTGAGAGGGATTTGAAAAGTTTCAATGGGAATGGGAAGAATTGGGACAAAAATTGGAAAATTTTTAAGGGACTTTGAAAAAATTTCAACTGGAATTTTAGCCATTTTTTGACGTGAAATTGTAAACATGTGGACATGGATTTTGAAAATTCTAGAGAGAATTTTAAAAGCTTCAACAGAATTTCAACAATTTTGAGAGGGATTTGAAAAGTTTCAATGGGAATGGGAAGAATTGGGACAAAAATTGGAAAATTTTTAAGGGACTTTGAAAAAATTTCAACTGGAATTTTAGCCATTTTTTGACGTGAAATTGTAAACATGTGGACATGGATTTTGAAAATTCTAGAGAGAATTTTAAAAGCTTCAACAGAATTTCAACAATTTGAGAGGGATTTGAAAAGTTTCAATGGGAATGGGAAGAATTGGGACAAAAATTGGAAAATTTTTAAGGGACTTTGAAAAAATTTCAACTGGAATTTTAGCCATTTTTTGACGTGAAATTGTAAACATGTGGCCATGGATTTTGAAAATTCTAGAGAGAATTTTAAAAGCTTCAACAGAATTTCTACAATTTTGAGAGGGATTTGAAAAGTTTCAATGGGAATGGGAAGAATTGGGACAAAAATGGGAAAATTTTTAAGGGACTTTGAAAAATTTCAACTGGAATTTTAGCAATTTTTTTTACGTGAAATTGTAAACATGTGGACATGGATTTTGAAAATTCTAGAGAGAATTTTAAAAGCTTCAACAGAATTTCAACAATTTTGAGAGGGATTTGAAAAGTTTCAATGGGAATGGGAAGAACTGGGACAAAAATTGGAAAATTTTGAAGGACTTTGAAAAAATTTCAACTGGAATTTTAGCCATTTTTTTACGTGAAATTGTAAACATGTGGACATGGATTTTGAAAATTCTAGAGAGAATTTTAAAAGCTTCAACAGAATTTCAACAATTTTGAGAGGGATTTGAAAAGTTTCAATGGGAATGGGAAGAATTGGGACAAAAATTGGAAAATTTTTAAGGGACTTTGAAAAAATTTCAACTGGAATTTTAGCAATTTTTTTTACGTGAAATTGTAAACATGTGGACATGGATTTTGAAAATTCTAGAGAGAATTTTAAAAGCTTCAACAGAATTTCAACAATTTTGAGAGGGATTTGAAAAGTTTCAATGGGAATGGGAAGAATTGGGACAAAATTGGAAAATTTTTAAGGGACTTTGAAAAAATTTCAACTGGAATTTTAGCCATTTTTTGACGTGAAATTGTAAACATGTGGACATGGATTTTGAAAATTCTAGAGAGAATTTTTAAAAGCTTCAACAGAATTTCAACAATTTTGAGAGGGATTTGAAAAGTTTCAATGGGAATGGGAAGAATTGGGACAAAAATTGGAAAATTTTTAAGGGACTTTGAAAAAATTTCAACTGGAATTTTAGCCATTTTTTGACGTGAAATTGTAAACATGTGGACATGGATTTTGAAAATTCTAGAGAGAATTTTAAAAGCTTCAACAGAATTTCAAACAATGTTGAGAGGGATTTGAAAAGTTTCAATGGGAATGGGAAGAATTGGGACAAAAATGGGAAAATTTTTAAGGGACTTTGAAAAAATTTCAACTGGAATTTTAGCAATTTTTTTTACGTGAAATTGTAAACATGTGGACATGGATTTTGAAAATTCTAGAGAGAATTTTAAAAGCTTCAACAGAATTTCAACAATTTTGAGAGGGATTTGAAAAGTTTCAATGGGAATGGGAAGAACTGGGACAAAAATTGGAAAATTTTGAAGGGACTTTGAAAAAATTTCAACTGGAATTTTAGCAATTTTTTTGACGTGAAATTGTAAACATGTGGTCATGGATTTTGAAAATTCTAGAGAGAATTTTAAAAGCTTCAACAGAATTTCAACAATTTTGAGAGGGATTTGAAAAGTTTCAATGGGAATGGGAAGAATTGGGACAAAAATTGGAAAATTTTTAAGGGACTTTGAAAAAATTTCAACTGGAATTTTAGCAATTTTTTGACGTGAAATGGTAAACATGTGGACATGGATTTTGAAAATTCTAGAGAGAATTTTAAAAGCTTCAAGAGAATTTCAACAATTTTGAGAGGGATTTGAAAAGTTTCAATGGGAATGGGAAGAATTGGGACAAAAATTGGAAATTTTTAAGGGACTTTGAAAAAATTTCAACTGGAATTTTAGCCATTTTTTGACGTGAAATTGTAAACATGTGGACATGGATTTTGAAAATTCTAGAGAGAATTTTAAAAGCTTCAACAGAATTTCAACAATTTTGAGAGGGATTTGAAAAGTTTCAATGGGAATGGGAAGAATTGGGACAAAAATTGGAAAATTTTTCAGGGACTTTGAAAAAATTTCAACTGGAATTTTAGCCATTTTTTGACGTGAAATTGTAAACATGTGGACATGGATTTTGAAAATTCTAGAGAGAATTTTAAAAGCTTCAACAGAATTTCAACAATTTTGAGAGGGATTTGAAAAGTTTCAATGGGAATGGGAAGAATTGGGACAAAAATTGGAAATTTTTAAGGGACTTTGAAAAAATTTCAACTGGAATTTTAGCCATTTTTTGACGTGAAATTGTAAACATGTGGCCATGGATTTTGAAAATTCTAGAGAGAATTTTAAAAGCTTCAACAGAATTTCTACAATTTTGAGAGGGATTTGAAAAGTTTCAATTGGGAATGGGAAGAATTGGGACAAAAATGGGAAAATTTTTAAGGGACTTTGAAAAAATTTCAACTGGAATTTTAGCAATTTTTTTACGTGAAATTGTAAACATGTGGACATGGATTTTGAAAATTCTAGAGAGAATTTTAAAAGCTTCAACAGAATTTCAACAATTTTGAGAGGATTTGAAAAGTTTCAATGGGAATGGGAAGAACTGGGACAAAAATTGGAAAATTTTGAAGGGACTTTGAAAAAATTTCAACTGGAATTTTAGCCATTTTTTTACGTGAAATTGTAAACATGTGGACATGGATTTTGAAAATTCTAGAGAGAATTTAAAAGCTTCAACAGAATTTCAACAATTTTGAGAGGGGATTTGAAAAGTTTCAATGGGAATGGGAAGAATTGGGACAAAAATTGGAAAATTTTTAAGGGACTTTGAAAAAATTTCAACTGGAATTTTAGCAATTTTTTTACGTGAAATTGTAAACATGTGGACATGGATTTTGAAAATTCTAGAGAGAATTTTAAAAGCTTCAACAGAATTTCAACAATTTTGAGAGGGATTTGAAAGTTTCAATGGGAATGGGAAGAATTGGGACAAAAATTGGAAAATTTTTAAGGGACTTTGAAAAAATTTCAACTGGAATTTTAGCATTTTTTTGACGTGAAATTGTAAACATGTGGACATGGATTTTGAAAATTCTAGAGAGAATTTTAAAAGCTTTCAACAGAATTTCAACAATTTTGAGAGGGATTTGAAAAGTTTCAATGGGAATGGGAAGAATTGGGACAAAAATTGGAAAATTTTTAAGGGACTTTGAAAAAATTTCAACTGGAATTTTAGCCATTTTTTGACGTGAAATTGTAAACATGTGGACATGGATTTTGAAAATTCTAGAGAGAATTTTAAAAGCTTCAACAGAATTTCAACAATTTTGAGAGGGATTTGAAAAGTTTCAATGGGAATGGGAAGAATTGGGACAAAAATTGGAAAATTTTGAAGGGACTTTGAAAAATTTCAACTGGAATTTTAGCCATTTTTTGACGTGAAATTGTAAACATGTGGACATGGATTTTGAAAATTCTAGAGAGAATTTTAAAAGCTTCAACAGAATTTCAACAATTTTGAGAGGGATTTGAAAAGTTTCAATGGGAATGGGAAGAATTGGGACAAAAATGGGAAAATTTTTAAGGGACTTTGAAAAAATTTCAACTGGAATTTTAGCAATTTTTTTTACGTGAAATTGTAAACATGTGGACATGGATTTTGAAAATTCTAGAGAGAATTTTAAAAGCTTCAACAGAATTTCAACAATTTTGAGAGGGATTTGAAAAGTTTCAATGGGAATGGGAAGAATTGGGACAAAAATTGGAAAATTTTTAAGGGACTTTGAAAAAATTTCAACTGGAATTTTAGCCATTTTTTGACGTGAATTGTAACATGTGGACATGGATTTTGAAAATTCTAGAGAGAATTTTAAAAGCTTCAACAGAAATTTCAACAATTTTGAGAGGATTTGAAAAGTTTCAATGGGAATGGGAAGAATTGGGACAAAAATTGGAAAATTTTAAGGGACTTTGAAAAAATTTCAACTGGAATTTTAGCCATTTTTTTGACGTGAAATTGTAAACATGTGGACATGGATTTTGAAAATTCTAGAGAGAATTTTAAAAGCTTCAACAGAATTTCAACAATTTTGAGAGGATTTGAAAAGTTTCAATGGGAATGGGAAGAATTGGGACAAAAATTGGAAAATTTTTAAGGGACTTTGAAAAAATTTCAACTGGAATTTTAGCATTTTTTTGACGTGAAATTGTAAACATGTGGCCATGGATTTTGAAAATTCTAGAGAGAATTTTAAAAGCTTCAACCAGAATTTCTACAATTTTGAGAGGGATTTGAAAAGTTTCAATAGGAATGGGAAGAATTGGGACAAAAAATTGGAAAATTTTTAAGGGACCTTGAAAAAATTCAACTGGAATTTTAGCAATTTTTTTACGTGAAATTGTAAACATGTGGACATGGATTTTGAAAATTCTAGAGAGAATTTTAAAAGCTTCAACAGAATTTCAACAATTTTGAGAGGGATTTGAAAAGTTTCAATGGGAATGGAAGAATTGGGACAAAAATTGGAAAATTTTTAAGGGACTTTGAAAAATTTTCAACTGGAATTTTAGCCATTTTTGACGTGAAATTGTAAACATGTGGACATGGATTTTGAAAATTCTAGAGAGAATTTTAAAAAGCTTCAACAGAATTTCAACAATTTTGAGAGGATTTGAAAAGTTTCAATGGGAATGGGAAGAATTGGGACAAAAATTGGAAAATTTTTCAGGGACTTTGAAAAAATTTCAACTGGAATTTTAGCCATTTTTTGACGTGAAATTGTAAACATGTGGCCATGGATTTTGAAAATTCTAGAGAGAATTTTAAAAGCTTCAAGAGAATTTCAACAATTTTGAGAGGGATTTGAAAAGTTTCAATGGGAATGGGAAGAATTGGGACAAAAATTGGAAAATTTTTAAGGGACTTTGAAAAAATTTCAACTGGAATTTTAGCATTTTTTTACATGAAATTGTAAACATGTGGACATGGATTTTGAAAATTCTAGAGAGAATTTTTAAAAGCTTCAACAGAATTTCAACAATTTTGAGAGGGATTTGAAAAGTTTCAATGGGAATGGGAAGAATTGGGACAAAAATGGGAAAATTTTTAAGGGACTTTGAAAAAATTTCAACTGGAATTTTAGCCATTTTTTGACGTGAAATTGTAAACATGTGGACATGGATTTTGAAAATTCTAGAGAGAATTTTAAAAGCTTCAACAGAATTTCAACAATTTTGAGAGGGATTTGAAAAGTTTCAATGGGAATGGAAGAATTGGGACAAAAATTGGAAAATTTTTAAGGACTTTGAAAAATTTCAACTGGAATTTTAGCCATTTTTTGACGTGAAATTGTAAACATGTGGACATGGATTTTGAAAATTCTAGAGAGAATTTTAAAAGCTTCAAGAGAATTTCAACAATTTGAGAGGGATTTGAAAAGTTTCAATGGGAATGGGAAGAATTGGACAAAAATGGGAAAATTTTTAAGGGACTTTGAAAAAATTTCAACTGGAATTTTAGCATTTTTTTTAATGTGAAATTGTAAACATGTGGACATGGATTTTGAAAATTCTAGAGAGAATTTTAAAAGCTTCAAGAGAATTTCAACAATTTTGAGAGGGATTTGAAAAGTTTCAATGGGAATGGGAAGAATTGGGACAAAAATTGGAAAATTTTTAAGGGACTTTGAAAAAATTTCAACTGGAATTTTAGCCATTTTTTGACGTGAAATTGTA
>NW_028115566.1:0-28165 GCF_964273445.1 Streptopelia decaocto | reverse complement strand
TACAGGCCCAGAATCCCCCTTTACAGACCTAAAATGCACCTTTATGGGCCTAAAATGTGCCTTTACGGACCCCAAATGCGCCTTTATGGACCCAAAATGTGCATTTATAGACCCAAACTGCACCTTTATGGGCCCAAAATGCGCCTTTATAGACCCAGAATCCACCATTATGGACCCAAAATCTGCCTTTATGGGCCCAAAATGCGCCTTTATGGGCCCAAAATGCACCATTATAGACCCAGAATCTGCTTTTACAGGCCCAGAATCCCCCTTTACAGACCTAAAATGCGCCTTTATGGGCCTAAAATGCGCCTTTACGGACCCCAAATGCGCCTTTATGGACCCAAAATGTGCATTTATAGACCCAAAATGTGCCTTTACATGCCCAAAATGCGCCTTTATGGGCCCAAAATATGCCTTTATGGGCCCAGAATCTGCTTCTACTGGCCCAAAATGTGCCTTTACGGGCCCAAAATCTGCCTTTGTGGACCCAAAATCTGCTTCTACTGGCCCAAAATGTGCCTTTACGGGCCCAAAATCTGCCTTTATGGACCCAAAATGCACCTTTATGGGCCCAAAATGTGCATTTATAGACCCAGAATCCACCTTTCTGGACCCAAAATGCACCTTTCTGGACCCAAAATGCGCCTTTACGGACCCAGAATCCACCATTACACACCCAAAATGCGCCTTTATGGGCCCAGAATCTGCTTCTACAGGCCCAAAATGCGCCTTTAACCCCCTTTTCCCCCCAAATCCCCATTTATCCCCCGTTATCCCCCCAAATCCCCCCCATCACCCCCCTGTCACCCCAAACCCCCTTTCCCCCCCCAATTCCCCCCTATACCCCCCAATCCCCCTTTATCCCCCCAAATCCCCCCAATCCCCCTTTATTCCCCAAATCCCCCCAATCCCCCTTTAACCCCCTTTATCCCCCCAAATCCCCATTTAACCGCATTATTCCCCCCATTATCCCCCCCAAATCCCCCCTGTCACCCCCTGTCACCCCCCTTTCCCCCCCAAACCCCCTTTCCCCTATACCCCCTCTACCCTCCAAACCCCCCTGTACCCCCCAATCCCCCTTTATCCCCCCAAATCCCCATTTATCCCCCATTATCCCCCCAAATCCCCCCCTGTAACCCCCCTTGTCACCCCCCTTGTCACCCCCTTATACCCCCCAATTCCCCCCTATACCCCCCAATCCCCCTTTATCCCCCCCAATCCCCCCAATCCCCCTTTAACCCCCTTTATCCCCCCAATTCCCCCCTATACCCCCCAATCCTCCTTTATCCCCCCAATCCCCCTTTAACCCCCTTTATCCCCCCAAATCCCCATTTATCCCCCCTTGTCACCCCCCTTGTCACCCCCATTTCCCCCCCAAACCCCCTTTCCCCCCCATATCCCTCTTTAACCCCCTTTATCCCCCCAAATCCCCCATTATCCTCCCCCAACCCCCCCCCATCACCCCCCCTTTCCCCCCCAAACCCCCTATACCCCCCCAATTCCCCCCTATACCCCCCAAACCCCCCCATAATTGGGGTTCCCCGCAGCGCATCCCGGAGCAGGAGGCGCCCCCTGTGGGCGGGGAGGACCCATCGGCCCCGCGGGACGAGCAGCGGCGCTGGGAGGAGGAGAGGATGGGGGCGGCCGCCCTCAGATTCGGGGCGCGCGACCGCCCGCCCCCCAAAAACTACGACTTCGTGCTGGAGGACGACGAGATGATCCAGTTCGTCAGCTCCGCGCAGCTCGAGGGCACCGAACCCCAAAAGGTTGGGGGGGTTTGGGGGGTCCTAGGAGGGATTTTGGGGGGATAAAGGGGGATTTGGGGGGATTTGGGGTGTCTGGAGATGATCCAGTTCATCAGTTCCATATAACTGGAGGGGATTGAACCCCAAAAGGTTGAGGGGGTTTGGGGGGGTCCTGGGGGTTTGGGGGGTTCCTAAGAGGGGATTTGGGGGGCTAAAGGGGTATTTTGGGGGGACTTGGGGGGATAAATGGGGGTTTTGGGGGGATTTGGGGTGTCTGGAGATGATCCAGTTCATCAGCTTCCTGCAGCTCAAGGGGATTGAACCCCAAAAGGTTGGGGGGTTTGGGGGTCCTAGGAGGGGTTTTGGGGAGATTTGGGGTGTCTGGAGATGATCCAGTTCATCCAGTTCATCTTTGTGCAGCTCAAGGGGATTGAACCCCAAAAGTTTGGGGGGTTTGGGGGTCCCAGGAGGGATTTTGGGGGGATAAAGGGGGGTTTTGGGGGGATTTAGGGTGTCTGGAGATGATCCAGTTCATCCAGTTCATCTTTGTGCAGCTCAAGGGGATTGAACCCCAAAAGGTTGAGGGGGTTTTGGGGGTCCTAGGAGGGATTTTGGGGGGATAAAGGGGGGTTTGGGGGGGATTTGGGGTGTCTGGAGATGATCCAGTTCATCAGTTCCATATAACTGGAGGGGATTGAACCCCAAAAGGTTGAGGGGGTTTGGGGGGGTCCTGGGGATCCTAAGAGGGGATTTGGGGAGCTAAAGGGGTATTTTGGGGGGACTTGGGGGGATAAATGGGGGGTTTTGGGGGGATTTGGGGTGTCTGGAGATGATCCAGTTCATCCAGTTCATCTTTGTGCAGCTCAAGGGGATTGAACCCCAAAAGGTTGGGGGGTTTTGGGGGTCCCAGGAGGGATTTTGGGGGGATAAAGGGGGGTTTTGGGGGGATTTAGGGTGTCTGGAGATGATCCAGTTCATCCAGTTCATCTTTGTGCAGCTCAAGGGGATTGAACCCCAAAAGGTTGGGGGGGTTTGGGGGGGTCCTGGGGATTTGGGGGGGTCCTGGGAGGGGGTTTGTGGGGATTTGGGGGGGATTTTGGGGGATAAATGGGGGGTTTGGGGGGATTTGGGGTGTCTGGAGATGATCCAGTTCATCTTTGTGCAGCTCAAGGGGATTGAACCCCAAAAGGTTGGGGGGTTTGGGGGGGTCCTGGGGGTCCCAGGAGGGATTTTGGTGGCTCTGGGTGACACTGGGGTGACCCTGGGGGGGCTCCGGGTGACCTGAGGTGACCCCAGGTGACCCCAGTGTCCCCAATGTCCCCAGGACGATGTCCCCATCCCCAATTCGCGGTGGCATTTGCCGCGTCTGTTGGGGACCATGGGGTGACCTGAGGTGACCCTGGGTGACCTGAGATGACCCCAGGTGACCGGTGGTGACCTCAGGTGACCCCATTTGTCCCCATGTCCCCCCAAGGTGATGTGACGGTCCCCAATTCGCGGTGGCACTTGGCGCATGTGTTGGGGACCATGGGGTGACCTGGGGAGACACTGGTGGCTCTGGGTGACCTGGGGTGACCCTGGGGGGGCTCCGGGTGACCTGAGGTGACCCCAGGTGACCTGAGGTGACCCCAGTGTCCCCATGTCCCCAGGACGAGGTCCCCGTCCCCAATTCACGGTGGCACTTGGGACACATGTTGGGGACCATGGGGACCCCAGGTGACCTGAGGTGACCCCAGGTGACCCCAGTGTCCCCAATGTCCCCAGGACGATGTCCCCATCCCCAATTCGCGGTGGCATTCGCCACATGTGCTGGGGACCATGGGGTGACCTGAGGTGACCCTGGGTGACCTGAGATGACCCCAGGTGACCGGTGGTGACCTCAGGTGACCCGCAGTGTCCCCATGTCCCCCCAAGGTGATGTGACGGTCCCCAATTTGCGGTGGCACTTGGCGCATGTGTTGGGGACCATGGGGTGACCTGGGGTGACACTGGTGGCTCTGGGTGACCTGGGGTGACCCTGGGGGGGCTCTGGGTGACCTGAGGTGACCCCAGGTGACCTGAGGTGACCCCAGTGTCCCCATGTCCCCAGGACGATGTCCATGTCCTCAATTCACGGTGGCACTTGGCGCACGTGTTGGGACCTTGGGGACCCCAGGTGACCTGAGGTGACCCCAGGTGACCCCAGTGTCCCCAATGTCCCCAGGACGATGTCCCCATCCCCAATTCGCGGTGGCATTCGCCACGTGTGTTGGGGACCATGGGGTGACCTGAGGTGACCCTGGGTGACCTGAGATGACCCCAGGTGACCGGTGGTGACCTCAGGTGACCCCATTTGTCCCCATGTCCCCCCAAGGTGATGTGACGGTCCCCAATTTGCGGTGGCACTTGGCGCATGTGTTGGGGACCATGGGGTGACCTGGGGAGACACTGGTGGCTCTGGGTGACCTGGGGTGACCCTGGGGGGGCTCCGGGTGACCTGAGGTGACCCCAGGTGACCTGAGGTGACCCCAGTGTCCCCAATGTCCCCAGGACGAGGTCCCCGATGTCCCCGACTCGCGGTGGCACTCGGCCCAACTCGCCCGTCGGGATCTGCCCATCTTCCCATTCCGGGAGCAGCTATTGGAGGCCATCGCCCAGCACCAGATCCTGGTGATCGAGGGGGAGACGGGCTGCGGGAAGACCACCCAGATCCCCCAGTACCTGCACGAGGAGGTACTGGGAGCACTGGGATGGACTGGGGGGGTCCTGGGGGGGGTCCTGGGGGATCTGGGGGGGATTTGGGGGTGATAAAGGGGGGTTTGGGGGTGATGGGAGTGATGGGGGTGATGGGGAGATGGGATCAAGGGAACCACCCAGATCCCCCAGTACCTGCCCCAGGAGGTCACTGGGGAAACTGGGACGGACTGGGAGCACTGGGATGGACATGGGGGGGTCCTGGGGGGGATTTGGGGGTGATAAAGGGGGGTTTGGGGGGGATAAATGGGGGTTTGGGGGTGATGGGAGTGATGGGGGTGATGGGGAGATGGGATCAAGGGAACCACCCATATCCCCCAGTACCTGCACGAGGAGGTACTGGGAGCACTGGGATGGACTGGGGGGGTCCTGGGGGGGATTTGGGGGGATAAATGGGGGTTTGGGGGTGATGGGGGTGATGGGGGATGGGATCAGGGAACCACCTAGATCCCCAGTACCTGCACCAGGAGGTCACTGGGGAAACTGGGATGGACTGGGAGCACTGGGAAGGACATGGGGGGGTCCTGTGGGGGGGTCCTGGGGGATCTGGGGGGGATTTGGGGGTGATAAAGGGGGTTTGGGGGTGATGGGAGTGATGGGGGTGATGGGGAGATGGGATCAGGGGAACCACCCAGATCCCCAGTACCTGCCCCAGGAGGTCACTGGGGAAACTGGGATGGACTGGGAGCACTGGGCTGGACTGGATGTGTGTGTCCCCCCCCGTTGTGACCCTGTTGTCCCCCCGTTGTCCCCAGGGGTACACGCGGGGGGGGCAGAAGATCGGGGTGACGCAGCCGCGCCGAGTGGCCGCGATGAGCGTGGCCGCCAGGGTGGCCCTGGAGATGGGGACCAAGCTGGGAAACGAGGTGACGCACGGGGACACGGGGGGACGTGGGGACACAGGGGGACACGGGGGACACGGGGGGACACAGGGGGACATGGGGACACTGGGACATATGGGGACAGTGGGACATGGGGGGACATGGGGACACTGGGGGACATGGGGACACACAGGGGGACATGGGGACACTGGGGGACATGGGGGGACATGGGAGGACATGGGGACACTGGGACACGGGGGGACATGGGGGGACACGGGGACATGGGAGGACATGGGGACACTGGGGGACATGGGGACAAGGGGAGGATATGAGGACATGATGGGACATTGGGACATGGGGGGACACTGGGGGACATTGGGACATGGGGGGACATGGGGACACTGGGGGACATGGGGACAAGGGGAGGATATGAGGACATGGGGGGACATGGGAGGACATGAGGACACTGGGACATGGGGGGACACGGGGGGACATGGGGGGACATAGGGACACTGGGACATGGGGACACGGGAGGACATGGGGACACGGGGAGGACATGGGGACATGGGGGGACACGGGGACACTGGGACATGGGGACACTGGGGGACACAGGGACACTGGGACATGGGGGGACATGGGGACACTGGGGGACATGGGGACACTGGGACACGGGGGGACATGAGGACACTGGGACATGATGGGACATGGGGACACTGGGACATGGGGGGACACGGAGGGACATGGGGGGACACTGGGACATGGGGGGACACTGGGGGACATTGGGACATGGGGGGACATGGGGACACTGGGGGACATGGGGACATGGGAGGACATGAGGACACTGGGACATGGGGGGACACGGGGGGACATGGGGGAACATAGGGACACTGGGACATGGGGACACGGGAGGACATGGGGACACAGGAGGACACGGGGACATGGGGACACCGGGGGACATAGGGACACGAGGGGACACGGGGGGACATGGGGGAACATAGGGACACTGGGACATGGGGACACGGGAGGACATGGGGACACGGGAGGACACGGGGACATGGGGACACCGGGGGACATAGGGACACGAGGGGACACGGGGGGACATGGGGACCAATCTGGGCAATAAGGTGACACATGGGGACATGGAGGGACATGGGGACCTGGGGGGACAGAGGGACATGGGGAGACAGGGGGACATGGGGACACTGGGGGGACATGGGGACACTGGGGAGATATGGGGACCAAACTGGGCAACGATGTGACATATGGGGACATGGGGGGACCTGGGGACACGGGGGGACCTGGGGACATGGGGGGACATGGGGACACCAGGGGGACCTTGTGGACAGCGGGGGGGATCCAGGGGAACCCGGGGCCAGCTGGGGGGGTCCGGGGGTGCGGTGGTGACGTGTCCCTTGTCCCTTGTCCCCAGGTTGGGTACAGCATCCGTTTCGAGGACTGCACGTCGGAGCGCACGGTGCTCAAGTACATGACGGACGGGATGCTGCTGCGGGAGTTCCTGACCGAGCCCGACCTGGCGTCATACAGGTGACATGGGGACATTGGGGACGATGGGGGCGATGGGGACAATGGGGGTGATGGGATCAATGGGGACAATGGGGGCGATGGGGACAATGGGGGCGATGGGGACATTGGGGGTGATGGGGACATTGGGGGTGATGGGGACACGGGGATGCTGCTGCGGGAGTTCCTGACCGAGCCCAACCTGGTGTCATACAGGTGACATGGGGACAATGGGGACAATGGGGGCGATGGGGACAATGGGGGCGATGGGGGTGATGGGGACAATGGGGGTGATGGGGACAATGGGGGTGATGGGGACATTGGGGGTGATGGGGACAATGGGGGTGATGGGGACATTGGGGGCGATGGGGACAATGGGGGCGATGGGGGTGATGGGGACAATGGGGGTGATGGGGACATTGGGGGTGATGGGGACAATGGGGGTGATGGGGACATTGGGGGCGATGGGGACAATGGGGGTGATGGGGACATTGGGGGTGATGGGGACAATGGGGGCGATGGGGACAATGGGGGCGATGGGGGTGATGGGGACAATGGGGGCGATGGGGACAATGGGGGTGATGGGGACAATGGGGGCGATGGGGACATGGGGACAATGGGGACAACGGGGGTGATGGGGACATTGGGGGTGATGGGGACAATGGGGGCGATGGGGACAATGGGGGTGATGGGGACAATGGGGGTGATGGGGACATTGGGGGTGATGGGGACAATGGGGGCGATGGGGACAATGGGGACAATGGGGGCGATGGGGGCGATGGGGACAATGGGGGCGATGGGGACATGGGGACAATGGGGGCGATGGGGACAATGGGGACAATGGGGGCGATGGGGACATGGGGACAATGGGGACACAGGATGACAGGGACACAGGGATGTCGCCATATTCCCCAATGTCCCCATGTCCCCTGATGTCCCCATGTCCCCCTGTGTCCCCATGTCCCCCTGTGTCCCCATGTCTCCCAATGTCCCCATGTCCCCTATCCCCTTGTATCTCCCTGTGTCCCCTGATGTCCCCATGTCCCCCAGTATCCCCATGTCCCCCTGTATCCCCATATCCCCCAATGTCCCCATGTCCCCCTGTGTCCCCATATCCCCAATATCCCCATATCCCCCGTGTCCCCTGATGTCCCCATGTCCCCCAGTGTCCTCATATCCCCCAATGTCTCCATGTCCCCCAATGTCCCCATATCCCCCAATGTCCCCCATTGTCCCCATGTCCTCCATTGTCCCCCGGTCCCTCAATGTCTCCATGTCCCCCAGTGTCCCCGTGTCCCCCAATGTCCCCGTGTCCCCCAGTGTCCCCACGTCCCCCAATGTCTCCATGTCCCCCAATGTCCCTGTGTCCCCCAATGCCCCCATATCCCCTGTTGTCCCCATGTCCCCCTGTATCCCCATATCCCCCAATGTCCCCATGTCCCCCGATGTCCCCTATCCCCCTGTATCCCCCAATGTCCCCGTGTCCCCCAATGTCCCCATGTCCCCCGATGTCCCCGTGTCCCCCTGTGCCCCCATATCCCCCGATGTCCCCGTGTCCCCCAATGTCCCCCAATGTCCCCATGTCCCCCGATGTCCCCATGTCCACCGCTGTCCCCATGTCCCCCAATGTCCCCGTGTCCCCCTGTGCCCCCATATCCCCCGATGTCCCCATGTCCCCCGATGTCCCCATGTCCCCCAATGTCCCCGTGTCCCCCGGTGTCCCCATGTCCCCTGATGTCCCCATGTCCACCGCTGTCCCCATGTCCCCCAACGTCCCCATATCCCCCCATATCCCCCGATGTCCCCATGTCCCCATGGCCCCATGTGTCCCCATGTCCCTTATCCCCCTGTATCCCCCCGTGTCCCCCGCTGTCCCCGTGTCCCCTGACGTCCCCGTGTCCCCGCAGCGTGCTGATGGTGGACGAGGCGCACGAGCGCTCGCTGCACACGGACGTGCTGCTGGGGCTGCTCAAGGACGTCGCGCGGTTCCGGCCGCAGCTCAAGGTGCTGGTGGCCTCGGCCACCATGGACACCCAGCGCTTCTCCACCTTCTTCGGGGACGCGCCCGTGTTCCGCATACCCGGGAGGCGCTTCCCCGTGGACATCTACTACACCAAGGTGACATGGGGACATTGGGGGACGTTGGGGGACACAGAGACATTGGGGGACACGGGGACATGGGGGGACATTGGGGGACACAGAGACATTGGGGGACAGGGGGACATTGGGAGACATGGGGATACTGGGGGATATGGAGACGTTGGGGGACATGGGGACATTGGGGGACACGGAGACGCTGGGGGACATTGGGGGACATGGGGAGACATGGGGATATGGGGGGATATGGGGACATTGGGGGATACGTGGACACTGGGGGACATGGAGACGTTGGGGGACAGGGGGACAATGGAGGACATGGGGACATTGGGGGACATAGAAACATTGGGGGATATGGGGACACTGGGGGACATGGAGACATTGGGGGATATGGGGACATTGGGGGACATGGAGACATTGGGGGAGAGGGGGACAATGGAGGACATGGGGACAATGGGGGAGAGGGGGACAATGGGGGATATTGGGGGACATGAGGACATTGGGGGACATGGAGACATTGGGGGACATGGAGACATTGGGGGACATTGGGAGACATGGGGACATTGGGGGATATGGGGACATTGGGGGATATGGGGACATTGGGAGACATGGGGATATTGGGGGACATGGGGACAATGGAGGACATGGGGACAGTGGGGGATATGGGGACATTGGGGGACACGGAGACGTTGGGGGACATGGGGGAATATGGGGACATTGGGGGATATGGGGACATTGGGGAGAATAGGGGACATGGGGACATTGGGGGACATGGGGACATGGGGGGACATTGGGGGACACGGAGACATTGGGGGACATGGGGACATTGGGAGACATGAGGATATTGGGCGACATGAGGACATTGGGGGATATGGGGACACTGGGGGACATGGGGATGTTGGGTGACAATGGGGGATATTGGGGGACATGGGGACAATAGGGGACATGGGGACAGTGGGGGATATGGGGACATTGGGGGACATGGAGACATTGGGGGAGAGGGGGACAATGGAGGACATGGGGACAATGGGGGAGAGGGGGACAATGGGGGACATTGGGCGAAATGAGGACATTGGGGGACATGGAGACATTGGGGGACATTGGGAGACATGGGGATATGGGGGGATATGGGGACATTGGGGGACATGAGGACATTGGGGGATATGGGGACATTGGGGGACATGGGGACATTGGGGGAGAGGGGGACAATGGAGGACATGGGGACAATGGGGAACATTGGGGGACATGGGGATATTGGGGGACAGGGGGACATTGGGAGACATGGGGACATTGGGGGACATGGAGACATTGGGGGACAGGGGGACATTGGGAGACATGGGGACATTGGGGGACAGGGGGACATTGGGGGACAGGGAGACATTGGGAGACATGGGGATATTGGGGGATATGGGGACATTGGGGGACATGGGGACAATAGGGGGTTTGGGGAGAATAGGGGACATGGGGACATTGGGGGATATGGGGGGATATGGGGGGATATGGGGGACACGGGGACTTTGGGGGACACGGGGACATTGGGGGACATGGGGACAATAGGGGATATGGGGACTTTGGGGGACATGGGGACATTGGGGGACACAGGGACACCCAGCGCTTCTCCACCTTCTTCAGTGACATGCCAGGGGACATGGGGACATTGGGGGACATGGGGACACCTGGTGCTGATGTCCCCAGTGCTGGTGTCACCCGTGCTGATGTCCCCTGGTGTCCCCAGGCGCCCGAGGCCGATTACCTGGAGGCGTGTGTGGTGTCAGTTCTGCAGATCCATGTCACCCAGCCCCCCGGTGACATCCTGGTGTTCCTCACCGGCCAGGTGGGTGCCACATGTCCCCTCTGTCACCCCCGTGTCCCCACGAGTGTCCCCAGCCCCTGGTGACAACCTGGTGTTCCTCAATGGCCAGCTGGGTGCCACATGTCCCCTCTGTCACCTCCCTGACACCCCCTGAGCATCCTCATGTCCCCCCACACATCTGTCCCCCGACATGTGCCTGTCCCATGTCTGTCCCTTGTCCCCCCGATGTCCCCATGTCACCCCAATGTCACCCGGATGTCCCCATGTCCCCAGGAGGAGATCGAGGCGTGCGTGGAGCTGCTGCAGGAGCTGCCACCTGCGTGTCCCTGTGTCCCCATGTCCCTGTGTGTCCCTGTGTCCCCGTGTCACCCCAATGTCCCCAATGTCACCCGGATGTCCCCATGTCCCCAGGAGGAGATCGAGGCATGCGTGGAGCTGCTGCAGGAGCTGCCACCTGCATGTCCCTGTGTCCCCATGTCCCTGTGTGTCCCTGTGTCCCCGTGTCACCCCAATGTCCCCAATGTCACCCCGATGTCCCCAATGTCCCCAGGAGGAGATCGAGGCGGGCGTGGAGCTGCTCCAGGAGCTGCCACCTGCGTGTCCCTGTGTCCCCATGTCCCTGCGTGTCCCTGTGTCCCCGTGTCACCCCAATGTCCCCAATGTCACCCCAATGTCCCCAATGTCCCCAGGAGGAGATCGAGGCGTGCGTGGAGCTGCTGCAGGAGCTGCCACCTGCATGTCCTGTGTCCCCATGTCCCTGCGTGTCTCTGTATCCCCGTGTCACCCCACTGTCCCCAATCCCCCCATTGTCCCCAATGTCACCCGGATGTCCCCAATGTCCCCATGTCCCCAGGAGGAGATCGAGGCGTGCGTGGAGCTGCTGCAGGAGCTGCCACCTGCGTGTCCTGTGTCCCCATGTCCCTCTGTGTCCCTGTGTCCACATGTCACCCCGATGTCCCCAGTGTCCCCGATGTCCCCAATCCCCCCGTTGTCCCCAATGTCACCCCGATGTCCCCATGTCACCCCAATGTCCCCAATGTCCCCAATGTCCCCAGGAGGAGATCGAGGCGTGCGTGGAGCTGCTGCAGGAGCTGCCACCTGCGTGTCCCTGTGTCCCCATGTCCCTGCGTGTCCCTGTGTCCCCGTGTCACCCCAATGTCCCCAGTGTCACCCCGATGTCCCCATGTCACCCCGATGTCACCCGGATGTCCCCAATGTCTCCAGGAGGAGATCGAGGCGTGCGTGGAGCTGCTGCAGGAGCTGCCACCTGCGTGTCCCTGTGTCCCCGTGTCACCCCAATGTCCCCAATCCCCCCAATGTCCCCAATGTCACCCCGATGTCCCCAATGTCCCCATGTCCCCAGGAGGAGATCGAGGCGTGCGTGGAGCTGCTCCAGGAGCTGCCACCTGCATGTCCCTGTGTCCCCATGTCCCTGTGTGTCCCTGTGTCCCCATGTCACCCCAATGTCCCCAGTGTCCGTGATGTCCCCAATGTCACCCCAATGTCCCCAATGTCCCCAATGTCCCCAGGAGGAGATCGAGGCGTGCGTGGAGCTGCTGCAGGAGCTGCCACCTGCTTGTCCCTGTGTCTCCGTGTCCCTGTGGCCCCATGTTACCCCAATGTCCCCAATCCCCCCAATGTCCCCAATGTCACCCCGATGTCCCCAATGTCCCCAATGTCCCCAGGAGGAGATCGAGGCGTGCGTGGAGCTGCTGCAGGAGCTGCCACCTGCGTGTCCCTGTGTCTCCGTGTCCCTCTGTCCCCATGTTACCCCAATGTCCCAAATACCCGCAATGTCCCCAATGTCACTCCGATGTCCCCAATGTCCCCAATGTCCCCAGGAGGAGATCGAGGCGTGCGTGGAGCTGCTCCAGGAGCGCTGCCGCCGCCTGGGCTCCCGCCTGCCCGAGCTGCTGGTCCTGCCCGTCTACGCCAACCTGCCCTCGGACGTGCAGGCGCGAATCTTCCAGCCCACGCCGCCCGGCGCCCGCAAGGTGCGCTGGCCCTTTAAGGGATGGGCGGGGCCACGGAGGGGCGGGGTGGCTGGAGGCTGAGGGGGTGGAGCTCGAAGGGGTGGGGCCTAAGGGGTGTGGTTTGAGAGGGTGGAGTCTAAAGGGGTGGGGTCTAATGAGGGGGAGTCTAAGGGGTGGGGAGTGAGGGGGTGGAGCTTAAGAGGGTGTGGTCTAAAGGGGTGGGACTTATTAGGGTGGAGTCTTAGGGGGTGGAGATTAAAAGGGTGGGGTCTAAAGCGGTGGGGCTTAAGGGAGTGGGGTCTAATAGGGTGGAGTCTAAGGGGTGGGGCCTAAGGGGTGGGGTCTAAGGGGGTGGAGCTTAACAGGGTGGGGTCTAAAGGGGTGGGGTTTAAGAGGGTGGGGACTTAATAGGGTGGAGCTTAAGAAGATGGGGTTTAAGTAGGTGGGATCTGAAGGGGTGGGGTCTAATGATGTGGAGTCTAAGGGGTGGGGTCTAAAGGGGTGGGGTCTGATGAGGTGGAGTCTAAGGGGTGGGGTTTAAGAGGGTGGGGGCTGAGGGGGTGGAGCTTAAGAGGGTGGGGTCTAAAGGGGTGGGGCTTAATAGGGTGGAGTCTTAGGAGGTGGAGATTAAGAGGGTGGGGTCTAAAGCGGTGGGGCTTAAGGGAGTGGGGTCTAATAGGGTGGAGTCTAAGGGGTGGGGTCTAAGGGGGTGGAGCTTAACAGGGTGGGGCTAAAGGGGTGGGGTTTAAGAGGGTGGGGTCTAAAGGGGTGGGACTTATTAGGGTGGAGTCTTAGGAGGTGGAGATTAAGAGGGTGGGGATCTAAAGGGGTGGGGCTTAAGGGAGTAGGGTTTAATAGGGTGGAGTCTAAGGGGTGGGGTCTAAGGGGGTGGAGCTTAACAGGGTGGGGCTAAAGGGGTGGGGTTTAAGAGGGTGGGGACTTAATAGGGTGGAGCTTAAGAAGATGGGGTTTAAGTAGGTGGGATCTGAAGGGGTAGGGTCTAATGATGTGGAGTCTAAGGGGTGGGGTCTAAAGGGGTGGGGTCTGATGAGGTGGAGTCTAAGGGGTGGGGTTTAAGAGGGTGGGGGCTGAGGGGGTGGAGCTTAAGAGGGTGTGGTCTAAAGGGGTGGGACTTATTAGGGTGGAGTCTTAGGGGGTGGAGATTAAAAGGGTGGGGTCTAAAGCGGTGGGGCTTAAGGGAGTGGGGTCTAATAGGGTGGAGTCTAAGGGGTGGGGTCTAAGGGGTGGGGTCTAAGGGGGTGGAGCTTAACAGGGTGGGGCTAAAGGGGTGGGGTTTAAGAGGGTGGGGACTTAATAGGGTGGAGCTTAAGAAGATGGGGTTTAAGTAGGTGGGATCTGAAGGGGTGGGGTCTAATGATGTGGAGTCTAAGGGGTGGGGTCTAAAGGGGTGGGGTCTGATGAGGTGGAGTCTAAGGGGTGGGGTTTAAGAGGGTGGGTGCTGAGGGGATGGAGCTTAAGAGGGTGGGGTCTAAAGGGGTGGGGCTTAATAGGGTGGAGTCTTAGGGGGTGGAGATTAAGAGGGTGGGGTCTAAAGCGGTGGGGCTTAAGGGAGTGGGGTCTAATAGGGTGGAGTCTAAGGGGTGGGGCCTAAGGGGTGGGGTCTAAGGGGGTGGAGCTTAACAGGGTGGGGCTAAAGGGGTGGGGTTTAAGAGGGTGGGGACTTAATAGGGTGGAGCTTAAGAAGATGGGGTTTAAGTAGGTGGGATCTGAAGGGGTGGGGTCTAATGAGGTGGAGTCTAAGGGGGTGGGGCTTAAGAGGGTGGGGTCTAAAGGGGTGGGGCTTAATAGGGTGGAGTCTAAGGGGTGGGGTTTAAGAGGGTGGGGTTTAAGGGGGTGGAGTTTAGGATGGGGCTTAAGTGAGTGGGGTTTAGGGTGGGGCTTAAGGGGGTGGGGTTTAGGATGGGCTTAAGGGAGTGGGGTTTAGGATGGGGCTTAAAGGAGTGGAGTTTAGGATGGAGCTTAAGGGAGTGGGGTTTAGGATGGAGCTTAACTGAGTGGGGTTTAGGGTGGGGCTTAAGGGGGTGGGGTTTAGGATGGGCTTAAGGGAGTGGGGTTTAGGATGGGGCTTAAGGGAGTGGGGTTTAGGGTGGGGCTTAAGGGGGTGGGGTTTAGGATGGGCTTAAGGGAGTGGGGTTTAGGATGGAGCTTAAGGGAGTGGGGTTTAGGATGGGGCTTAAGGGAGTGGGGTTTAGGATGGAGCTTAAGGGAGTGGGGTTTAGGATGGAGCTTAAGGGGTGGGGTTTAGGATGGTGTTTAAGGGGGTGGGGTTTAGGATGGGCTTAAGGGAGTGGGGTTTAGGATGGGGCTTAAGTGAGTGGGGTTTAGGGTGGGGCTTAAGGGAGTGGGGTTTAGGATGGGCTTAAGGGAGTGGGGTTTAGGATGGGGCTTAAGTGAGTGGGGTTTAGGGTGGGGCTTAAGGGAGTGGGGTTTAGGATGGAGCTTAAGGGAGTGGGGTTTAGGATGGAGCTTAAGGGGTGGGGTTTAGGATGGTGTTTAAGGGGGTGGAGTTTAGTGTGGGGCTTAAGGGGGTGGAGTTTAGGATGGTGCTTAAGGGGGTGGAGTTTAGTGTGGGGCTTAAGGGGGTGGAGTTTAGGATGGGGTTTAAGGTGGTGGAGTTTAGTGTGGGGCTTAAGGGAGTGGGGTTTAGGATGGGGCTTAAGGGGTGGGGTTTAGGATGGGGTTTAACGGGGTGGAGTTTAGTGTGGGGCTTAAGGGGCTGAAGTTTAGGATGGGGCTTAAGGGGTGGGGTATAGGATGGGGTTTAACGGGGTGGAGTTTAGTGTGGGGCTTAAGAGGGTGGAGTTTAGGACGGGGTTTAAGTGGGTGGGGTTTAGAGTGGAGTCTAAGGGGCAGAGCTTAACAAGCTGGAGTTGAAGGCTCAGGAGGGCGGGGTTTAGGAAGCCGTGTCCCCATTGATGTCCCCAGTGGTGTCCCCAGTGATGTTCCCAGTGTCCCCAGTGATGTCCCCAATGTCCCCAACGCTGTCCCCAGGTGGTGGTGGCCACCAACATCGCGGAGACGTCGGTGACAATCGACGGCATCGTCTACGTGCTGGACGCCGGGTTCTGCAAGCAGAAGAGCTACAGCGCGCGCACCGGCATGGAGTCGCTTGTTGTCACCCCCTGCTCACGGGTTGGTCACTTTGTCACCTCTTTGTCACCCCATTGTCACCCTCACACTGCCATGGAGTCGCTTGTTGTCACCCCCTGCTCACGGGTTGGTCACTTTGTCACCTCTTTGTCACCTCATTGTCACCCCCACACTGTCGTGAAGTCACTGGTTGTCACCCCCTGCTCACGGGTTGGTCACTTTGTCACCTCATTGTCACCCCCACACTGTCATGGAGTCGCTAGTTGTCACCCCCTGCTCACAGGTTGGTCACTTTGTCACCTCTTTGTCACCTCATTGTCACCCCCACACTGTCGTGGAGTCGCTTGTTGTCACCCCCTGCTCACAGGTTGGTCACTTTGTCACCTCTTTGTCACCTTATTGTCACCCCCACACTGCCATGGAGTCGCTAGTTGTCACCCCCTGCTCAGGGGTTGGTCACTTTGTCACCTCTTTGTCACCTCATTGTCACCCCCTCACTGCCATGGAGTCGCTGGTTGCCACCCCCTGCTCACGGGTTGGTCACTTACTGTCACCTCATTGTCATCTCCCGTCACCTTGTTGTCCCCACATCCCTTGGTGACCCTGGGTGACCCTGGGTGACCCCAGGAGACACTGGGTGACCCTGGGTGACACTGAGTGACCCTGGGTGACACTGAATGACCCTGGGTGACACTGAGTGACCCCAGGTGATCTGAGGTGACAGTGGGTGACACTGGACCCCAGGTGACCCTGGGTGACCCCAGGTGACACTGGGTGACCCCATGTGATACTGGGTGACCCCAGGTGACCCCAGGAGACACTGGGTGACCCCAGGTGACACTGAGTGACCCCAGGTGACAGTGGGTGACACTGGACCCCAGGTGACCCTGGCTGACCCCAGGTGACACTGGGTGACCCCATGTGAACCTGGATGACCCCAGGTGACACTAGGGGACCTCAGGTGACACTGAGTGACCCGAGGTGATACTGGGTGACCCCAGGTGACCCCGGGTGACAATGGGTGACACTGGACCCCACGTGACCCTGGCTGACCCCAAGTGACCCTGGCTGACCCCAGGTGACACTGAGTGACCCCAGGTGACAATGGGTGACACTGGACCCCAGGTGACCCTGGCTGACCCCAGGTGACACTGAGTGACCCCAGGTGACAATGGGTGACACTGGACCCCAGGTGACCCTGGCTGACCCCAGGTGACACTGAGTGACCCCAAGTGACAATGGGTGACACTGGACCCCACGTGACCCTGGCTGACCCCAAGTGACCCTGGCTGACCCCAGGTGACACTGAGTGACCCCAGGTGACAATGGGTGACACTGGACCCTGAGTGACCGCAGGTGACAATGGGTGACACTGGACCCTGGGTGACCCCAGGTGACACTGGGTGACCCAAGGTGACCCCGGGTGACCCTGGGTGACCCCAGGTGACAATGGGTGACACTGGACCCCAGGTGACCCTGGCTGACCCCAGGTGACACTGAGTGACCCCAGGTGACAATGGGTGACACTGGACTCTGAGTGACCCCAGGTGACATTGGGTGACCCAAGGTGACCCCGGGTGACCCTGGCTGACCCCAGGTGACACTGAGTGACCCCAGGTGACAATGGGTGACACTGGACCCCAGGTGACCCTGGGTGACCCCAGGTGACACTGAGTGACCCCAGGTGACAATGGGTGACACTGGACCGCAGGTGACCCCAGGTGACACTGAGTGACCCAAGGTGACCCCGGGTGACCCTGGGTGACCCCAAGTGACCCCGGGTGACCCTGGCTGACCCCGTCCTTGTCCCCAGGCCTCGGCCAATCAGCGCGCGGGACGCGCAGGGCGCGTGGCCCCCGGCAAGTGTTTCCGGCTCTACACGGCCTGGGCCTTCCAGCACGAGTTGGAGGAGACGCCGGTGCCCGAGATCCAGCGCACGGACCTGGGGGCGCTCGTGCTGCTGCTCAAGAGCCTCGGTGGGACATGGGGACAGGGGGACACCCGCCCCGGGGTGCTGGGGACACTGGGGCTTCATAGGGACCATCAGAGCGTCTCAACGGGGGAGGAGAATGGCTCAAGGGGCATCTCAGGGGGCTTTGGGGCATCTCAGGAGGCATCTCAAGGGGCTTTGGGGTGTCTTGGGGACCATCAGGGGACCACTGGAACATCTCAGGGGGCATCTTGGGGGACATTTGGGGACGATAGGGGACATCTGGGCACGTTGGGGACCATCAGAAGTCCATGGGGACATCTCAGGAGGCATCTTGGGGGGCTTTGGGGTGTCTTGGGGACCATCAAGGGACCATTGGGACATCTCAGGGGGCATCTCAGTGGGCTTTGGGGTGTCTTGGGGACCATCAGAGGACCATTGGACATCTCAGGAGGCATCTCAAGGGGCTTTGGGACATCTCAGGAGGCATCTTGGGGGGCAGTTGGGGACCATAGGGGACATCTGGGCACCTTGGGGACCATCAGGGGACCACTGGGACATCTCATGAGGCATCTCAAGGGGCTTTGGGGTGTCTTAGGGACCATCAGGGCATCTCAGGGGGCATCTTGGGGGGCAGTTGGGGACCACAGGGGACATCTGGGCATCTTGGGGACCATCAAGGGACCATTGGGACATCTCAGGAGGCATCTCAAGGGACTTTGGGGTGTCTTGGGGACCATCAGGGGACCATTGGAACATCTCAGGGGGCATCTTGGGGGACATTTGGGGACCATAGGGGACATCTGGGCACGTTGGGGACCATCAGGAGACCATGGGGACATCTCAGGAGGCATCTCAAGGGGCTTTGGGGTGTCTTGGGGACCATCAAGGGACCATTGGGACATCTCAGGGGGCATCTCAGTGGGCTTTGGGGTGTCTTGGGGACCATCAGAGGACCATTGGACATCTCAGGGGGCATCTCAAGGGGCTTTGGGACATCTCAGGAGGCATCTTGGGGGGCATTCGGGGACCATAGGGGACATCTGGGCATCTTGGGGACCATCAGGAGACCATTGGGACATCTCAGGGGGCATTTCAAGGGGCTTTGGGGTGTCTTGGGGACCATAATGGTGTCTCAGGGGACATTGGGACATCTCAGGGGTCATCTTGGGGGACACTTGGTGACCATGGGGACATCTCAGGGGGCATCTCAAGGGGCTTTGGGCTTGGGGACCATCAAGGGACCATTGGGACATCTCAGGAGGCATCTCAAGGGGCTTTGGGACATCTCAGGGGGCATCACAGGGGACATTTGGTGACCATTGGGACATCTCAGGTGGCATCTCAAGGGGCTTTGGGGTGTCTTGGGGACCATCGGGGGACCATTGGGACATCTCAGGAGGCATCTTGAGGGTCATTTGGGGACCATAGGGGACATCTGGGCACCTTGGGGACCATCAGGGGACCATTGGGACATCTCAGGAGGCATCTTGGGGGGCATTTGGGGACAATAGGGAACATCTGGGCATCTTGGGGACCATCAGAAGACCATTGGGACATCTCAGGAGGCATCTTGAGGGTCATTTGGGGACCATAGGGGACATCTGGGCATCTTGGGGACCATCGGGAGACCATTGGGACATCTCAGGGAGCATCTCGGGACATTTGGTGACCATTGGGGCATCTCAGAGGGCATCACAAGGGGCTTTGGGATGTCTTGGGGACCATCAGGGCATCTCAGGGGACGTTGGGACATCTCAGGGGGCATCTCAGGGGATATTTGGGGACCATTGGGACATCTCAGGGGACATTGGGTGACCATTGGGACATCTCAGGGGGCATCTCAGTGGGCTTTGGGGTGTCTTGGGGACCATCAGGGGACCATTGGGACATCTCAGGAGGCATCTCAAGGGGCTTTGGGACATCTCAAGGGACATCTTGGGGGGCATCTGGGGACAATAGGGGACATCTGTGCACCTTGGGGACCATCAGAAGACCATTGGGACATCTCAGGAGGCATCTTGGGGGGCATTTGGGGACCATAGGGGACATCTGGGCATCTTGGGGACCATCAGGGGACCATTGGAACATCTCAGGGGGCATCTTGGGGGACATTTGGGGACCATGGGGGACATCTGGGCATCTTGGGGACCATCAAGGGACCATTGGGACATCTCAGGAGGCATCTCAAGGGGCTTTGGGACATCTCAGGAGGCATCTCGGGGGACATTTGGGGACCATAGGGGACATTAGGGCACCTTGGGAACCATCGGTTGATGTTGGGGCATCTTGGGTGGCATTGGGGGACATTGGGGACCCCCGGAGGTGACACTGGTGACGTCCCCGTCCCCAGGGATCAACGACCTGATCCACTTCGACTTCCTGGACCCGCCGCCCCACGAGACGCTGGTGCTGGCGCTGGAGCAGCTCTATGCGCTGGGGGCCCTCAACCACCTCGGGGAGCTCACCACGGTACTGGGGGCACTGGGAGCACTGGGAGGGGGCACTGGGAGTGCTGGGGGTCACTGGGGACACTGGGAGGGGTCACTGGGGACACTGGGAGGGGTCACTGGGAGCACTGGGGGGGTCAATGGGAGCACTGGGAGGTCACTGGGAGCACTGGGATTTCACTGGGAGGACGGGGGGGTCACTGGGGACACTTGGAGGGGACACTGGGAGGGACTGGGAGCACTGGGCGGGGGGGGGGGTCACTGGGAGCACTGGGAGGGGGCACTGGGAGCACTGGGGGGTCACTGGGAGCACTGGGATTTCACTGGGAGCACTGGGGGGGGGTCACTGGGAGCACTGGGAGGGGGCACTGGGAGTGCTGGGGGTCACTGGGGACACTTGGAGGGGACACTGGGAGCACTGGGAGGTCACTGGGAGGGACTGGGGGGTCACTGGGAGCACTGGGCGGGGTCACTGGGAGGGGGCACTGGGAGCACTGGGGGGTCACTGGGAGCACTGGGAGGTCAATGGGAGCACTGGGAGGTCACTGGGAGCACTGGGGGGTCACTGGGAGCACTGGGAGGTCAATGGGAGCACTGGGAGGTCACTGGGAGCACTGGGCGGGGTCACTGGGAGGGACTGGGGGATCACTGGGAGGTCACTGGGAGCACTGGGGGGTCACTGGGAGCACTGGGAGGGGTCACTGGGAGTGTTACTGGTATGTTACTGGTGTCACTGGTGTGACTGGTGTGTCACTGGTGTGACTGGTGTCCCCATTGTCCCAGCTGGGCCGGCGCATGGCGGAGCTGCCGGTGGAGCCCATGTTGGCCAAGATGATCCTGGCGTCCGAGCAGTGAGTGTCCCCAACTGTCCCCAAGTGTCACCTCATGTCCCCAAGTGTCCCCAAGTGTTGATGAGTGTCCCCCCGGTGTCTCCAAGTGTCCCCAAATGTCCCCACCCCCATCTCTCACCCCCGCCGGGGATGGCACTACCCCCTGTGGCTGGTGACAGGTGACACGGTGACAGGTGACACTGTGACAGGTGACACGGTGACAGGTGACACTGTGACAGGTGACACAGTGACAGGTGACAGGCGACATGTCCCCAGGTACGGCTGCATGGATGAGGTGCTGTTGGTGACACTGTGACAGGTGACACTGTGACAGGTAATAGGTGACAGGTGACATGTCCCCAGGTACGGCTGTATTGATGTGGTACTGTAGGTGACAGGTGACACTGACAGGTGACACTGTGAGAGGTGACACTGTGACAGGTAACAGGTGACACAGTGACAGGTGACATGTCCCCAGGTATGGCTGTATTAATGTGGTGCCATCGGTGACAGGTGACACTGACAGGTGACAGGTGACACTGTGACAGGTGACAGGTGACACTGACAGGTGACACTGTGACAGGTGACACTTGACAGGTGACACTGACAGGTGACACTGTGACACTGACAGGTGACAGGTGACACTGTGACAGGTGACACTGACAGGTGACACTGTGACAGATGACACTGTGACACTGACAGGTGACAGGTGACACTGTGACAGGTGACACTGTGACAGATGACACTGATAGGTGACAGGTGACACTGACAAGTGACACTGTGACAGGTGACACTGATAGGTGACAGGTGACACTGTGACAGGTGACACTGACAAGTGACACTGTGACAGGTGACAGGTGACACTGACAGGTGACAGGTGACACTGTGACAGGTGACAGGTGACACTGACAAGTGACACTGTGACAGGTGACACTGATAGGTGACAGGTGACACTGTGACAGGTGACAGGTGACACTGTGACAGGTGACACTGTGACAGGTGACAGGTGACACTGTGACGTCCCCAGGTACGGCTGTATGGATGAGGTGCTGTCGGTGACAGGTGACACTGTGACAGGTGACAGAGTGACAGGTGACACTGACAGGTGACAGGTGACACTGTGACAGGTACGGCTGTACGGACGAGGTGCTGTCGGTGACAGGTGACACTGTGACAGGTGACAGGTGACACTGACAGGTGACAGGTGACACTGTGACAGGTACGGCTGTACGGACGAGGTGCTGTCGGTGACAGGTGACACTGTGACAGGTGACACTGACAGGTGACAGGTGACACTGTGACAGGTACGGCTGTACGGACGAGGTGCTGTCGGTGGCCGCCATGCTGTCGGTGAACAACGCCGTGTTCTACCGGCCCAAGGACAAGGTTCTGCACGCGGACAGCGCCAGGGCCGCCTTCTACCGGCCCGGCGGGGACCACCTGGTGCTGCTCAACGTCTACGAGCAGGTACGGGGACATGGGGACACCTGGGGACACATGGGGACACCTGGGGACACCGGGGGACACCTGGGGACATGGGGATATGGGGGGACACAGGGACAGGGGGGGACATGGGGACAGCGCCAGGGCCGCCTTCTACCAGCCCGGCGGGGACCACCTGGTGCTGCTCAACGTCTACGAGCAGGTACGGGGACATGGGGACACATGGGGACATGGGGACACCTGGGGACATGGGGATATGGGGGGACACAGGGACATGGGGGGACATGGGGACAGCGCCAGGGCCGCCTTCTACCGGCCCGGTGGTGACCATCTGGTGCTGCTCAATGTCTATGAGCAGGTACGGGGACATGGGGACAATGGGGACATGGGGATATGGGGATATGGGGGGACACAGGGACATGGGGGGACATGGGGACAGCGCCAGGGCCGCCTTCTACCGGCCCGGCGGGGACCACCTGGTGCTGCTCAACGTCTACGAGCAGGTACGGGGACATGGGGACAATGGGGACACCTGGGGACACCTGGGGACATGGGGACACCTGGGGACATGGGGACACATGGGGACACCTGGGGACATGGGGGGACATGGGGACATGGGGGGACATGGGGACAGCGCCAGGGCCGCCTTCTACCGGCCCGGTGGTGACCATCTGGTGCTGCTCAATGTCTACAAGAAGGTACGGGGACACATGGGGACACTTGGGGACACATGGGGACATGGGGACACCTGGGGACATGGGGATATGGGGGGACACAGGGACATGGGGGGACATGGGGACAGCGCCAGGGCCGCCTTCTACTGACCCGGTGGCGACCACCTGGTGCTGCTCAATGTCTACGAGCAGGTACGGGGACATGGGGACACCTGGGGACACATGGGGACACCTGGGGACACCTGGGGACATGGGGGGACATGGGGTCATGGGGATATGGGGATATGGGGGGACACAGGGACATGGGGGGACATGGGGACAGCGCCAGGGCCGCCTTCTACTGACCCGGTGGGGACCACCTGGTGCTGCTCAACATCTATGAGCAGGTACGGGGACACATGGGGACACCTGGGGACACCGGGGGACACCTGGGGACATGGGGACACCTGGGGACATGGGGATATGGGGGGACACAGGGACATGGGGGGACATGGGGACAGCGCCAGGGCCGCCTTCTACCGGCCCGGTGGTGACCATCTGGTGCTGCTCAATGTCTACAAGAAGGTACGGGGACACATGGGGACACTTGGGGACACATGGGGACACCTGGGGACACATGGGGACATGGGGGGACATGGGGACATGGGGATATGGGGGGACACAGGGACATGGGGGGACATGGGGACAGCGCCAGGGCCGCCTTCTACCGGCCCGGTGGTGACCACCTGGTGCTGCTCAACGTCTACGAGCAGGTACGGGGACATGGGGACAATGGGGACACATGGGGACACCTGGGGACATGGGGACACCTGGGGACATGGGGATATGGGGGGACACAGGGACATGGGGGGACATGGGGACAGCGCCAGGGCCGCCTTCTACCGGCCCGGTGGTGACCACCTGGTGCTGCTCAATGTCTATGAGCAGGTACGGGGACACATGGGGACACTTGGGGACACATGGGGACATGGGGGGACATGGGGACATGGGGATATGGGGGGACACAGGGACATGGGGGGACATGGGGACAGCGCCAGGGCCGCCTTCTACCGGCCCGGCGGGGACCACCTGGTGCTGCTCAATGTCTATGAGCAGGTATGGGGACACCTGGGGACATGGGGACACATGGGGACACATGGGGACATGGGGGGACATGGGGATATGGGGGGACACAGGGACATGGGGGGACATGGGGACAGTGCCAGGGCCGCCTTCTACTGACCCGGTGGGGACCACCTGGTGCTGCTCAATGTCTACAAGAAGGTACGGGGACACATGGGGACACTTGGGGACACATGGGGACACCTGGGGACAGGGGAACACCTGGGGACATGGGGATATGGGGACATGGGGACACAGGTGTCTGGCAGCAGGTACTAACCGTGTCCCCGTCCCCCCGTGTCCCTCATGTCTCCTGTCCCTGTGTCTGTCCCCATGTCCCCCTTACCCCCATTGTCCCTGTTGTCCCCCTGTCCCCTGTTGTCCCCATTGTCCCCATTGTCCTCATTGTCCCCATTGTCTCCATTATCCCCCATTGTCGCATTGTCCCCATTATCTCATTGTCTCCCTTATCCCCCATTGTCCCCCTGTCCCCCATTGTCTCCCTGTCCCCCTTACCCCCATTGTCCCCCATTGTCCCCATTGTCTCGTTGTCCCCCTTACCCCCATTGTCCCCCTGTCCCCCTTAACCCCCATTGTCCCCCACTGTCCCCATTGTCCCCCTTGTCCCCCATTGTCTCCCTGTCCCCCTTACCCCCATTGTCCCCATTGTCCCCCTGTCCCCATTGTCCCCATGTCCTCATTGTCCCCCTGTCCCCCCTGACCCCATTGTCCCCATGTCCCCATTGTTCCCCTATACCCATTGTCCCCCCCATCCCCATTGTCCTCATTGTCCCCATTGTCTCGTTGTCCCCCTTACCCCCATTGTCCCCCTTACCCCCCTTCTCCCCCATTGTCCCCCTGTCCCCCTTACCCCCCATTGTCCCCATTGTCTCATTGTCCCCCTTACCCCCATTGTCCCCATTGTCCCCCTTACCCCCCTTGTCCCCATTGTCCCCCTTACCCCCCATTGTCCCCCTGTCCCCCTTACCCCCATTGTCCCCATTGTCTCATTGTCCCCCTTACCCCCATTGTCCCCATGTCCACATTGTTCCCCTATCCCCATTGTCCCCCTTATCCCCCATTGTACCTCATTGTCCCCATTGTCTCATTGTCTCCCTTATCCCCCATTGTCCCCCTGTCCCCCGTTGTCCCCCTTATCCCACATTGTCCCCCTTATCCCCATTGTCCCCCACTGTCCCCATTGTCTCCCTGTCCCCCATTGTCCCCTTGTTCCCCTTACCCCCCATTGTCCTCATTGTGCCCATTGTCCTCATTGTCCCCATTGTCTCCTTGTCTCCCTTATCCCCCATTGTCCCCCTGTCCCCCTTACCCTCCATTGTCCCCCTGTCCCCCATTGTCCCCCTGTCCCCCATTGTCCCCCTGTCCCCCTTACCCCCCATTGTCCCCATTGTCTCATTGTCCCCCTTATCCCCCATTGTCCCCATGTCCCCCTGTCCCCCTTACCCTCCATTGTCCCCCTGTCCCCCATTGTCCCCCTGTCCCCCTTACCCCCCATTGTCCCCATTGTCTCATTGTCCCCCTTACCCCCATTGTCCCCCTTACCCCCCATTGTCCCCCTTACCCCCCACTGTCCCTGTTGTCCCCATTGTCCCCCCCGCAGTGGGTGCAGAGCGGCCACTCTCTGCAGTGGTGCTACGAGCACTTTGTGCAGGCGCGGTCGCTGCGCCGGGCGCGCGACGTGCGGGAGCAGCTGGAGGGGCTGCGGGAGCGCGTGGAGCTGCCGCCGTCATCCTGCAATGGGGACTCGGTGCTGGTCCGCAAGGTGACCCCAACAACACCCCCCAACGCACCCAAAACTCACCCCAAAACTCACCCGGATCATCAACCCATCACCCCAACCCATCACCCAACCCATCAGATCAACCCCAACCCATCACCCAACCCATCACCCCAACCCATCACCCAACCCATCACCCCAACCCATCACCCAACCCATCAGATCAACCCCAACCCATCACCCAACCCATCACCCCAACCCATCACCCAACCCATCAGATTAACCCCAACCCATCACCCAACCCATCACCCAACCCATCACCCAACCCATCACCCAACCCATCAGATCAACCCATCACCCAACCCATCAGATCAACCCCAACCCATCACCCAACCCATCACCCAACCCATCACCCCAACCCATCACGCAACCCATCAGATCAACCCCAACCCATCACCCAACCCATCAGATCAACCCCAACCCATCACCCCAACCCATCAGATCAACCCCAACCCATCACCCAACCCATCACGCAACCCATCAGATCAACCCCAACCCATCACCCTACCCATCACCCAACCCATCACCCAACCCATCACCCTACCCATCACCCAACCCATCACCCAACCCATCACCCCAACCCATCACCCCAACCCATCACCCAACCCATCACCCAACCCATCACCCTACCCATCACCCAACCCATCACCCAACCCATCACCCAACCCATCACCCTACCCATCACCCAACCCATCACCCAACCCATCACCCCAACCCATCACCCCAACCCATCACCCAACCCATCACCCAACCCATCACCCCAATCACATCAACCCATCACCCCAACCCATCATGGAGCTGCCACTGTCATCCTGCAATAGGGACTCGGTGCTGGTCCCAAAGGTGACCCCAACACCCCCAATGCACCCCAAAACTCCCCTGGGATCATCAGACCCAGCACCCAAACCCCAAACCCATCACCCCAAACCCCAAACCATCACCCAATCACATCAACCTGAACCCATCACCCCAACCCATCACCCCAAACCCCAAACCATCACCCCAATCACATCAACCTGAACCCGTCACCCCAACCCATCACCCCAAACCCCAAACCCATCACCCCAATCACATCAACCCAACCCATCACCCCAACCCATCACCCCAACCCATCATATCAACCCCAACCCATCACCCAAACCCATCACCCCAACCCATCATGGAGCTGCCACCGTCATCCTGCAATAGGGAATCGGTGCTGGTCCCAAAGGTGACCCCAACACCCCCAACGCACCCCAAAACAGACCCTGAACCCCTCTATTATCCCTATTTCCCCCATTTCCCCCCTTCTCACCCCATTTCCCCCCATTTCCTCCATTCCTCCCATTTCCCCCCATTCTCCCCATTTCCCCTCATTATCCCCCATTTCCCCCCATTGCCCCCATTATCCCCATTCCCCCATATCCCCCCATTCTCCCCATTTCCCATTTCCCCCCATTATCCCCCATTTCCCCCATTCCTCCCATTTCCCCCATTCCCCTCATTTCCCCCCCATTTCCACCCCATTTCCCCCCATTATCCCCCATTTCCCCCCCATTTCCCCCTTTCTCACCCCATTTCCCCCCCATTTCCGCCCCATTCCCCCCCATTTCCTCCCTTCTCACCCCATATCCCCCCCGTTTCCGCCCCATTTCCGCCCCATTTCCCCCCCATTTCCCCCATTCTCACCCCATTTCCCCCCATTTCCCCCCATTTCCCCCTTTCTCACCCCATTTCCCCCCCATGTCCCCCCCATTTCCCCCCATTTCTGCCCCATTCCCCCACATTTCCCCCCATTCCCCCCATTTCCCCCCCATTTCCCCCATTATCCCCCATTCCCCCCCATTTCCACCCCATTTCCCCCTTTCTCACCCCATTTCCCCCCCATTTCCGCCCCATTTCCGCCCCATTTCCCCCCCATTTCCCCCATTCTCACCCCATTTCCCCCCATTTCCCCCTTTCTCACCCCATTTCCCCCCATGTCCCCCCCATTTCCCCCCATTTCTGCCCCATTCCCCCACATTTCCCCCCATTCCCCCCATTTCCCCCCCATTTCCCCCCATTATCCCCCATTCCCCCCCATTTCCACCCCATTTCCCCCTTTCTCACCCCATTTCCCCCCCATTTCCGCCCCATTTCCCCC
>NW_028115567.1:0-75626 GCF_964273445.1 Streptopelia decaocto | reverse complement strand
CATTGAAACTTTTCAAATCCCTCTCAAAATTGTTGAAATTCTCTTGAAGCTTTTAAAATTCTCTCTAGAATTTTCAAAATCCATGTCCACATGTTTACAATTTCACATAAAAAAATGGCTAAAATTCCAGTTGAAATGTTTTCAAAGTCCCTTAAAAATTTTCCAATTTTTGTCCCAATTCTTCCCACTCCCATTGAAACTTTTCAAATCCCTCTCCAAATTGTTGAAATTCTCTTGAAGCTTTTAAAATTCTCTCTAGAATTTTCAAAATCCATGTCCACATGTTTACAATTTCACGTCAAAAAATGGCTAAAATTCCAGTTGAAATTTTTTCAAAGTCCCTTAAAAATTTTCCAATTTTTGTCCCAATTCTTCCCATTCCCATTGAGACTTTTCAAATCCCTCTCCAAATTGTTGAAATTCTCTTGAAGCTTTTAAAATTCTCTCTAGAATTTTCAAAATCCATGTCCACATGTTTACAATTTCACGTAAAAAAATGGCTAAAATTCCAGTTGAAATTTTTTCAAAGTCCCTTAAAAATTTTCCAATTTTTGTCCCAATTCTTCCCATTCCCATTGAAACTTTTCAAATCCCTCTCCAAATTGTTGAAATTCTCTTGAAGCTTTTAAAATTCTCTCCAGAATTTTCAAAATCCATGTCCACATGTTTACAATTTCACATTAAAAAATGGCTAAAATTCCAGTGGAAATGTTTTCAAAGTCCCTGAAAAATTTTCCAATTTTTGTCCCAATTCTTCCCACTCCCATTGAAACTTTTCGAATCCCTCTCAAAATTGTTGAAATTCTCTTGAAGCTTTTAAAATTCTCTCTAGAATTTTCAAAATCCATGTCCACATGTTTACAATTTCACGTCAAAAAATGGCTAAAATTCCAGCTGAAATTTTTTCAAAGTCCCTTAAAAATTTTCCAATTTTTGTTCCAATTCTTCTCATTCCCATTGAAACTTTTCAAATCCCTCTCAAAATTGTTGAAATTCTCTTGAAGCTTTTAAAATTCTCTCTAGAATTTTCAAAATCCATGTCCACATGTTTACAATTTCATGTAAATATTTGCTAAAATTCCAGTTGAAATTTTTTCAAAGTCCCTTAAAAATTTTCCAATTTTTGTCCCAATTCTTCCCATTCCCATTGAAACTTTTCAAATTCCTCTCAAAATTGTTGAAATTCTCTTGAAGCTTTTAAAATTCTCTCTAGAATTTTCAAAATCCATGTCCACATGTTTACAATTTCACTTCAAAAAATGGCTAAAATTCCAGTTGAAATTTTTTCAAAGTCCCTTCAAAATTTTCCAATTTTTGTCCCAATTCTTCCCATTCCCATTGAAACTTTTCAAATCCCTCTCCAAATTGTTGAAATTCTCTTGAAGCTTTTAAAATTCTCTCTAGAATTTTCAAAATCCATGTCTACATGTTTACAATTTCACATCAAAAAATGGCTAAAATTCCAGTTGAAATTTTTTCAAAGTCCCTTAAAAATTTTCCAATTTTTGTCCCAATTCTTCCCATTCCCATTGAAACTTTTCAAATCCCTCTCCAAATTGTTGAAATTCTCTTGAAGCTTTTAAAATTCTCTCTAGAATTTTCAAAATCCATGTCCACATGTTTACAATTTCACGTCAAAAAATGGCTAAAATTCCAGTGGAAATGTTTTCAAAGTCCCTTCAAAATTTTCCAATTTTTGTCCCAATTCTTCCCATTCCCATTGAGACTTTTCAAATCCCTCTCCAAATTGTTGAAATTCTCTTGAAGCTTTTAAAATTCTCTCTAGAATTTTCAAAATCCATGTCCACATGTTTACAATTTCACGTCAAAAAATGGCTAAAATTCCAGTTGAAATTTTTTCAAAGTCCCTTAAAAATTTTCCAATTTTTGTCCCAATTCTTCCCATTCCCATTGAGACTTTTCAAATCCCTCTCAAAATTGTTGAAATTCTCTTGAAGCTTTTAAAATTCTCTCTAGAATTTTCAAAATCCATGTCCACATGTTTACAATTTCACGTAAAAAAATGGCTAAAATTCCACTTGAAATGTTTTCAAAGTCCCTTAAAAATTTTCCAATTTTTGTCCCAATTCTTCCCATTCCCATTGAAACTTTTCAAATCCCTCTCAAAATTGTTGAAATTCTCTTGAAGCTTTTAAAATTCTCTCCAGAATTTTCAAAATCCATGTCCACATGTTTACAATTTCACATTAAAAAATGGCTAAAATTCCAGTGGAAATGTTTTCAAAGTCCCTGAAAAATTTTCCAATTTTTGTCCCAATTCTTCCCACTCCCATTGAAACTTTTCGAATCCCTCTCAAAATTCTTGAAATTCTCTTGAAGCTTTTAAAATTCTCTCTAGAATTTTCAAAATCCATGTCCACATGTTTACAATTTCACGTCAAAAAATGGCTAAAATTCCAGCTGAAATTTTTTCAAAGTCCCTTAAAAATTTTCCAAGTTTTGTTCCAATTCTTCTCATTCCCATTGAAACTTTTCAAATCCCTCTCCAAATTGTTGAAATTCTCTTGAAGCTTTTAAAATTCTCTCTAGAATTTTCAAAATCCATGTCCACATGTTTACAATTTCATGTAAATATTTGCTAAAATTCCAGTTGAAATTTTTTCAAAGTCCCTTAAAAATTTTCCAATTTTTGTCCCAATTCTTCCCATTCCCATTGAAACTTTTCAAATTCCTCTCAAAATTGTTGAAATTCTCTTGAAGCTTTTAAAATTCTCTCTAGAATTTTCAAAATCCATGTCCACATGTTTACAATTTCACGTCAAAAAATGGCTAAAATTCCAGTTGAAATTTTTTCAAAGTCCCTTAAAAATTTTCCAATTTTTGTCCCAATTCTTCCCATTCCCATTGAAACTTTTCAAATCCCTCTCCAAATTGTTGAAATTCTCTTGAAGCTTTTAAAATTCTCTCCAGAATTTTCAAAATCCATGTCCACATGTTTACAATTTCACGTCAAAAAATGGCTAAAATTCCAGTTGAAATTTTTTCAAAGTCCCTTAAAAATTTTCCAATTTTTGTCCCAATTCTTCCCATTCCCATTGAAACTTTTCAAATCCCTCTCCAAATTGTTGAAATTCTCTTGAAGCTTTTAAAATTCTCTCTAGAATTTTCAAAATCCATGTCCACATGTTTACAATTTCACGTCAAAAAATGGCTAAAATTCCAGTTGAAATGTTTTCAAAGTCCCTTAAAAATTTTCCAATTTTTGTCCCAATTCTTCCCATTCCCATTGAGACTTTTCAAATCCCTCTCAAAATTGTTGAAATTCTCTTGAAGCTTTTAAAATTCTCTCTAGAATTTTCAAAATCCATGTCCACATGTTTACAATTTCACGTCAAAAAATGGCTAAAATTCCAGTGGAAATTTTTTCAAAGTCCCTTAAAAATTTTCCAATTTTTGTCCCAATTCTTCCCATTCCCATTGAAACTTTTCAAATCCCTCTCAAAATTGTTGAAATTCTCTTGAAGCTTTTAAAATTCTCTCTAGAATTTTCAAAATCCATGTCCACATGTTTACAATTTCATGTAAATATTTGCTAAAATTCCAGTTGAAATTTTTTCAAAGTCCCTTAAAAATTTTCCAATTTTTGTCCCAATTCTTCCCATTCCCATTGAAACTTTTCAAATTCCTCTCAAAATTGTTGAAATTCTCTTGAAGCTTTTAAAATTCTCTCTAGAATTTTCAAAATCCATGTCCACATGTTTACAATTTCACGTCAAAAAATGGCTAAAATTCCAGTTGAAATTTTTTCAAAGTCCCTTCAAAATTTTCCAATTTTTGTCCCAATTCTTCCCATTCCCATTGAAACTTTTCAAATCCCTCTCCAAATTGTTGAAATTCTCTTGAAGCTTTTAAAATTCTCTCCAGAATTTTCAAAATCCATGTCCACATGTTTACAATTTCACGTCAAAAAATGGCTAAAATTCCAGTTGAAATTTTTTCAAAGTCCCTTAAAAATTTTCCAATTTTTGTCCCAATTCTTCCCATTCCCATTGAAACTTTTCAAATCCCTCTCCAAATTGTTGAAATTCTCTTGAAGCTTTTAAAATTCTCTCTAGAATTTTCAAAATCCATGTCCACATGTTTACAATTTCACGTCAAAAAATGGCTAAAATTCCAGTTGAAATGTTTTCAAAGTCCCTTAAAAATTTTCCAATTTTTGTCCCAATTCTTCCCATTCCCATTGAGACTTTTCAAATCCCTCTCCAAATGGTTGAAATTCTCTTGAAGCTTTTAAAATTCTCTCTAGAATTTTCAAAATCCATGTCCACATGTTTACAATTTCACGTCAAAAAATGGCTAAAATTCCAGTGGAAATTTTTTCAAAGTCCCTTAAAAATTTTCCAATTTTTGTCCCAATTCTTCCCATTCCCATTGAAACTTTTCAAATCCCTCTCAAAATTGTTGAAATTCTCTTGAAGCTTTTAAAATTCTCTCTAGAATTTTCAAAATCCATGTCCACATGTTTACAATTTCACGTCAAAAATGCTAAAATTCCAGTTGAAATTTTTTCAAAGTCCCTTAAAAATTTTCCAATTTTTGTCCCAATTCTTCCCATTCCCATTGAAACTTTTCAAATCCCTCTCAAAATTGTTGAAATTCTCTTGAAGTTTTTAAAATTCTCTCTAGAATTTTCAAAATCCATGTCCACATGTTTACAATTTCACGTAAAAAAATGGCTAAAATTCCAGTTGAAATTTTTTCAAAGTCCCTTAAAAATTTTCCAATTTTTGTCCCAATTCTTCCCATTCCCATTGAGACTTTTCAAATCCCTCTCAAAATTGTTGAAATTCTCTTGAAGCTTTTAAAATTCTCTCTAGAATTTTCAAAATCCATGTCCACATGTTTACAATTTCACGTAAAAAAATGGCTAAAATTCCACTTGAAATGTTTTCAAAGTCCCTTAAAAATTTTCCAATTTTTGTCCCAATTCTTCCCATTCCCATTGAAACTTTTCAAATCCCTCTCCAAATTGTTGAAATTCTCTTGAAGCTTTTAAAATTCTCTCTAGAATTTTCAAAATCCATGTCCACATGTTTACAATTTCACGTCAAAAAATGGCTAAAATTCCAGTTGAAATTTTTTCAAAGTCCCTTAAAAATTTTCCAATTTTTGTCCCAATTCTTCCCATTCCCATTGAAACTTTTCAAATCCCTCTCCAAATTGTTGAAATTCTCTTGAAGCTTTTAAAATTCTCTCTAGAATTTTCAAAATCCATGTCCACATGTTTACAATTTCACGTCAAAAATGCTAAAATTCCAGCTGAAATTTTTTCAAAGTCCCTTAAAAATTTTCCAATTTTTGTCCCAATTCTTCCCATTCCCATTGAAACTTTTCAAATCCCTCTCCAAATTGTTGAAATTCTCTTGAAGCTTTTAAAATTCTCTCTAGAATTTTCAAAATCCATGTCCACATGTTTACAATTTCACATTAAAAAATGGCTAAAATTCCAGTTGAAATTTTTTCAAAGTCCCTTAAAAATTTTCCAATTTTTGTCCCAATTCTTCCCACTCCCATTGAAACTTTTCGAACCCCTCTCAAAATTGTTGAAATTCTCTTGAAGCTTTTAAAATTCTCTCTAGAATTTTCAAAATCCATGTCCACATGTTTACAATTTCAGGTAAAAAAATGGCTAAAATTCCAGCTGAAATTTTTTCAAAGTCCCTTAAAAATTTTCCAATTTTTGTTCCAATTCTTCTCATTCCCATTGAAACTTTTCAAATCCCTCTCAAAATTGTTGAAATTCTCTTGAAGCTTTTAAAATTCTCTCTAGAATTTTCAAAATCCATGTCCACATGTTTACAATTTCACGTCAAAAATGCTAAAGTTCTAGTTGAAATTTTTTCAAAGTCCCTTAAAAGTTTTCCAATTTTTGTCCCAATTCTTCCCATTCCCATTGAAACTTTTCAAATCCCTCTCCAAATTGTTGAAATTCTCTTGAAGCTTTTAAAATTCTCTCCAGAATTTTCAAAATCCATGTCCACATGTTTACAATTTCACGTCAAAAAATGGCTAAAATTCCAGTTGAAATGTTTTCAAAGTCCCTTAAAAATTTTCCAATTTTTGTCCCAATTCTTCCCATTCCCATTGAAACTTTTCAAATCCCTCTCCAAATTGTTGAAATTCTCTTGAAGCTTTTAAAATTCTCTCTAGAATTTTCAAAATCCATGTCCACATGTTTACAATTTCACGTCAAAAAATGGCTAAAATTCCAGTGGAAATTTTTTCAAAGTCCCTGAAAAATTTTCCAATTTTTGTCCCAATTCTTCCCATTCCCATTGAAACTTTTCAAATCCCTCTCCAAATTGTTGAAATTCTCTTGAAGCTTTTAAAATTCTCTCTAGAATTTTCAAAATCCATGTCCACATGTTTACAATTTCACGTCAAAAAATGGCTAAAATTCCAGTTGAAATTTTTTCAAAGTCCCTTAAAAATTTTCCAATTTTTGTCCCAATTCTTCCCATTCCCATTGAAACTTTTCAAATCCCTCTCCAAATTGTTGAAATTCTCTTGAAGCTTTTAAAATTCTCTCTAGAATTTTCAAAATCCATGTCCACATGTTTACAATTTCACGTCAAAAATGCTAAAATTCCAGCTGAAATTTTTTCAAAGTCCCTTAAAAATTTTCCAATTTTTGTCCCAATTCTTCCCATTCCCATTGAAACTTTTCAAATCCCTCTCAAAATTGTTGAAATTCTCTTGAAGCTTTTAAAATTCTCTCTAGAATTTTCAAAATCCATGTCCACATGTTTACAATTTCACGTCAAAAAATGGCTAAAATTCCAGTTGAAATGTTTTCAAAGTCCCTTAAAAATTTTCCAATTTTTGTCCCAATTCTTCCCATTCCCATTGAAACTTTTCAAATCCCTCTCAAAATTGTTGAAATTCTCTTGAAGCTTTTAAAATTCTCTCTAGAATTTTCAAAATCCATGTCCACATGTTTACAATTTCACGTCAAAAAATGGCTAAAATTCCAGTTGAAATTTTTTCAAAGTCCCTTAAAAATTTTCCAATTTTTGTCCCAATTCTTCCCATTCCCATTGAAACTTTTCAAATCCCTCTCCAAATTGTTGAAATTCTCTTGAAGTTTTTAAAATTCTCTCTAGAATTTTCAAAATCCATGTCCACATGTTTACAATTTCACGTCAAAAATGCTAAAATTCCAGCGGAAATTTTTTCAAAGTCCCTTAAAAATTTTCCAATTTTTGTCCCAATTCTTCCCATTCCCATTGAAACTTTTCAAATCCCTCTCAAAATTGTTGAAATTCTCTTGAAGCTTTTAAAATTCTCTCTAGAATTTTCGAAATCCATGTCCACATGTTTACAATTTCACGTCAAAAAATGGCTAAAATTCCAGTTGAAATGTTTTCAAAGTCCCTTAAAAATTTTCCAATTTTTGTCCCAATTCTTCCCATTCCCATTGAGACTTTTCAAATCCCTCTCCAAATTGTTGAAATTCTCTTGAAGCTTTTAAAATTCTCTCTAGAATTTTCAAAATCCATGTCCACATGTTTACAATTTCACGTCAAAAAATGGCTAAAATTCCAGTGGAAATTTTTTCAAAGTCCCTGAAAAATTTTCCAATTTTTGTCCCAATTCTTCCCATTCCCATTGAAACTTTTCAAATCCCTCTCCAAATTGTTGAAATTCTCTTGAAGCTTTTAAAATTCTCTCTAGAATTTTCAAAATCCATGTCCACATGTTTACAATTTCACGTCAAAAAATGGCTAAAATTCCAGTTGAAATGTTTTCAAAGTCCCTTAAAAATTTTCCAATTTTTGTCCCAATTCTTCCCATTCCCATTGAAACTTTTCAAATCCCTCTCAAAATTGTTGAAATTCTCTTGAAGCTTTTAAAATTCTCTCTAGAATTTTCAAAATCCATGTCCACATGTTTACAATTTCACGTCAAAAAATGGCTAAAATTCCAGTTGAAATTTTTTCAAAGTCCCTTAAAAATTTTCCAATTTTTGTCCCAATTCTTCCCATTCCCATTGAGACTTTTCAAATCCCTCTCAAAATTGTTGAAATTCTCTTGAAGCTTTTAAAA
Source organism: Streptopelia decaocto (assembly GCF_964273445.1). Classification (NCBI taxonomy): domain Eukaryota; kingdom Metazoa; phylum Chordata; class Aves; order Columbiformes; family Columbidae; genus Streptopelia; species Streptopelia decaocto. Next base: position 67,559 of record NW_028115567.1, on the reverse strand, counting down.
TTCTCTCTAGAATTTTCAAAATCCATGTCCACATGTTTACAATTTCACGTCAAAAAATGGCTAAAATTCCAGTGGAAATGTTTTCAAAGTCCCTTCAAAATTTTCCAATTTTTGTCCCAATTCTTCCCATTCCCATTGAAACTTTTCAAATCCCTCTCAAAATTGTTGAAATTCTCTTGAAGCTTTTAAAATTCTCTCTAGAATTTTCAAAATCCATGTCCACATGTTTACAATTTCACGTCAAAAAATGGCTAAAATTCCAGTGGAAATGTTTTCAAAGTCCCTTAAAAATTTTCCAATTTTTGTCCCAATTCTTCCCACTCCCATTGAAACTTTTCAAATCCCTCTCAAAATTGTTGAAATTCTCTTGAAGCTTTTAAAATTCTCTCTAGAATTTTCAAAATCCATGTCCACATGTTTACAATTTCAGGTAAAAAAATGGCTAAAATTCCAGCTGAAATGTTTTCAAAGTCCCTTAAAAATTTTCCAATTTTTGTTCCAATTCTTCCCATTCCCATTGAAACTTTTCAAATCCCTCTCAAAATTCTTGAAATTCCCTTGAAGCTTTTAAAATTCTCTCTAGAATTTTCAAAATCCATGTCCACATGTTTACAATTTCACATTAAAAAATGGCTAAAATTCCAGTTGAAATTTTTTCAAAGTCCCTTAAAAATTTTCAAATTTTTGTCCCAATTCTTCCCATTCCCATTGAAACTTTTCAAATTCCTCTCAAAATTGTTGAAATTCTCTTGAAGCTTTTAAAATTCTCTCTAGAATTTTCAAAATCCATGTCCACATGTTTACAATTTCACGTCAAAAAATGGCTAAAATTCCAGTTGAAATTTTTTCAAAGTCCCTTAAAAATTTTCCAATTTTTGTCCCAATTCTTCCCATTCCCATTGAAACTTTTCAAATCCCTCTCCAAATTGTTGAAATTCTCTTGAAGCTTTTAAAATTCTCTCTAGAATTTTCAAAATCCATGTCCACATGTTTACAATTTCACGTCAAAAATGCTAAAATTCCAGTGGAAATGTTTTCAAAGTCCCTTAAAAATTTTCCAATTTTTGTCCCAATTCTTCCCACTCCCATTGAAACTTTTCGAATCCCTCTCAAAATTGTTGAAATTCTCTTGAAGCTTTTAAAATTCTCTCTAGAATTTTCAAAATCCATGTCCACATGTTTACAATTTCAGGTAAAAAAATGGCTAAAATTCCAGCTGAAATTTTTTCAAAGTCCCTTAAAAATTTTCCAATTTTTGTTCCAATTCTTCCCATTCCCATTGAAACTTTTCAAATCCCTCTCAAAATTCTTGAAATTCCCTTGAAGCTTTTAAAATTCTCTCTAGAATTTTCAAAATCCATGTCCACATGTTTACAATTTCACGTCAAAAATGCTAAAATTCCAGCTGAAATTTTTTCAAAGTCCCTTAAAAATTTTCCAATTTTTGTCCCAATTCTTCCCATTCCCATTGAAACTTTTCAAATCCCTCTCCAAATTGTTGAAATTCTCTGGAAGCTTTTAAAATTCTCTCTAGAATTTTCAAAATCCATGTCCACATGTTTACAATTTCACGTCAAAAAATGGCTAAAATTCCAGTTGAAATTTTTTCAAAGTCCCTTAAAAATTTTCCAATTTTTGTCCCAATTCTTCCCATTCCCATTGAGACTTTTCAAATCCCTCTCCAAATTGTTGAAATTCTCTTGAAGCTTTTAAAATTCTCTCTAGAATTTTCAAAATCCATGTCCACATGTTTACAATTTCACGTCAAAAAATGGCTAAAATTCCAGTTGAAATTTTTTCAAAGTCCCTTCAAAATTTTCCAATTTTTGTCCCAATTCTTCCCATTCCCATTGAAACTTTTCAAATCCCTCTCAAAATTGTTGAAATTCTCTTGAAGCTTTTAAAATTCTCTCTAGAATTTTCAAAATCCATGTCCACATGTTTACAATTTCACGTCAAAAAATGGCTAAAATTCCAGTGGAAATTTTTTCAAAGTCCCTTAAAAATTTTCCAATTTTTGTCCCAATTCTTCCCATTCCCATTGAAACTTTTCAAATCCCTCTCCAAATTGTTGAAATTCTCTTGAAGCTTTTAAAATTCTCTCTAGAATTTTCAAAATCCATGTCCACATGTTTACAATTTCACGTCAAAAAATGGCTAAAATTCCAGTTGAAATTTTTTCAAAGTCCCTTAAAAATTTTCCAATTTTTGTCCCAATTCTTCCCATTCCCATTGAGACTTTTCAAATCCCTCTCAAAATTGTTGAAATTCTCTTGAAGCTTTTAAAATTCTCTCTAGAATTTTCAAAATCCATGTCCACATGTTTACAATTTCACGTAAAAAAATGGCTAAAATTCCACTTGAAATGTTTTCAAAGTCCCTTAAAAATTTTCCAATTTTTGTCCCAATTCTTCCCATTCCCATTGAAACTTTTCAAATCCCTCTCAAAATTGTTGAAATTCTCTTGAAGCTTTTAAAATTCTCTCTAGAATTTTCAAAATCCATGTCCACATGTTTACAATTTCACGTCAAAAAATGGCTAAAATTCCAGTTGAAATGTTTTCAAAGTCCCTTAAAAATTTTCCAATTTTTGTCCCAATTCTTCCCACTCCCATTGAAACTTTTCGAATCCCTCTCAAAATTGTTGAAATTCTCTTGAAGCTTTTAAAATTCTCTCTAGAATTTTCAAAATCCATGTCCACATGTTTACAATTTCAGGTAAAAAAATGGCTAAAATTCCAGCTGAAATTTTTTCAAAGTCCCTTAAAAATTTTCCAATTTTTGTTCCAATTCTTCCCATTCCCATTGAAACTTTTCAAATCCCTCTCAAAATTCTTGAAATTCTCTTGAAGCTTTTAAAATTCTCTCTAGAATTTTCAAAATCCATGTCCACATGTTTACAATTTCACATAAAAAAATGGCTAAAATTCCAGTTGAAATGTTTTCAAAGTCCCTTAAAAATTTTCAAATTTTTGTCCCAATTCTTCCCATTCCCATTGAAACTTTTCAAATCCCTCTCAAAATTGTTGAAATTCTCTTGAAGCTTTTAAAATTCTCTCTAGAATTTTCAAAATCCATGTCCACATGTTTACAATTTCACGTCAAAAAATGGCTAAAATTCCAGTTGAAATGTTTTCAAAGTCCCTTAAAATTTTCCAATTTTTGTCCCAATTCTTCCCACTCCCATTGAAACTTTTCGAATCCCTCTCAAAATTGTTGAAATTCTCTTGAAGCTTTTAAAATTCTCTCTAGAATTTTCAAAATCCATGTCCACATGTTTACAATTTCAGGTAAAAAAATGGCTAAAATTCCAGCTGAAATTTTTTCAAAGTCCCTGAAAAATTTTCCAATTTTTGTTCCAATTCTTCCCATTCCCATTGAAACTTTTCAAATCCCTCTCAAAATCCTTGAAATTCTCTTGAAGCTTTTAAATTCTCTCTAGAATTTTCAAAATCCATGTCCACATGTTTACAATTTCACATAAAAAAATGGCTAAAATTCCAGTGGAAATTTTTTCAAAGTCCCTTAAAAATTTTCCAATTTTTGTCCCAATTCTTCCCATTCCCATTGAAACTTTTCAAATCCCTCTCCAAATTGTTGAAATTCTCTTGAAGCTTTTAAAATTCTCTCTAGAATTTTCAAAATCCATGTCCACATGTTTACAATTTCACGTCAAAAATGCTAAAATTCCAGTGGAAATGTTTTCAAAGTCCCTTAAAAATTTTCCAATTTTTGTCCCAATTCTTCCCACTCCCATTGAAACTTTTCGAATCCCTCTCAAAATTGTTGAAATTCTCTTGAAGCTTTTAAAATTCTCTCTAGAATTTTCAAAATCCATGTCCACATGTTTACAATTTCAGGTAAAAAAATGGCTAAAATTCCAGCTGAAATTTTTTCAAAGTCCCTTAAAAATTTTCCAATTTTTGTTCCAATTCTTCCCATTCCCATTGAAACTTTTCAAATCCCTCTCAAAATTCTTGAAATTCCCTTGAAGCTTTTAAAATTCTCTCTAGAATTTTCAAAATCCATGTCCACATGTTTACAATTTCACGTCAAAAATGCTAAAATTCCAGCTGAAATTTTTTCAAAGTCCCTTAAAAATTTTCCAATTTTTGTCCCAATTCTTCCCATTCCCATTGAAACTTTTCAAATCCCTCTCCAAATTGTTGAAATTCTCTGGAAGCTTTTAAAATTCTCTCTAGAATTTTCAAAATCCATGTCCACATGTTTACAATTTCACGTCAAAAAATGGCTAAAATTCCAGTTGAAATTTTTTCAAAGTCCCTTAAAAATTTTCCAATTTTTGTCCCAATTCTTCCCATTCCCATTGAGACTTTTCAAATCCCTCTCCAAATTGTTGAAATTCTCTTGAAGCTTTTAAAATTCTCTCTAGAATTTTCAAAATCCATGTCCACATGTTTACAATTTCACGTCAAAAAATGGCTAAAATTCCAGTTGAAATTTTTTCAAAGTCCCTTAAAAATTTTCCAATTTTTGTCCCAATTCTTCCCATTCCCATTGAAACTTTTCAAATCCCTCTCCAAATTGTTGAAATTCTCTTGAAGCTTTTAAAATTCTCTCTAGAATTTTCAAAATCCATGTCCACATGTTTACAATTTCACGTCAAAAAATGGCTAAAATTCCAGTGGAAATTTTTTCAAAGTCCCTTAAAAATTTTCCAATTTTTGTCCCAATTCTTCCCATTCCCATTGAAACTTTTCAAATCCCTCTCAAAATTGTTGAAATTCTCTTGAAGCTTTTAAAATTCTCTCTAGAATTTTCAAAATCCATGTCCACATGTTTACAATTTCACGTAAAAAAATGGCTAAAATTCCACTTGAAATGTTTTCAAAGTCCCTTAAAAATTTTCCAATTTTTGTCCCAATTCTTCCCATTCCCATTGAAACTTTTCAAATCCCTCTCAAAATTGTTGAAATTCTCTTGAAGCTTTTAAAATTCTCTCTAGAATTTTCAAAATCCATGTCCACATGTTTACAATTTCACGTAAAAAAATGGCTAAAATTCCAGTTGAAATGTTTTCAAAGTCCCTTAAAAATTTTCCAATTTTTGTCCCAATTCTTCCCACTCCCATTGAAACTTTTCGAATCCCTCTCAAAATTGTTGAAATTCTCTTGAAGCTTTTAAAATTCTCTCTAGAATTTTCAAAATCCATGTCCACATGTTTACAATTTCAGGTAAAAAAATGGCTAAAATTCCTGCTGAAATTTTTTCAAAGTCCCTTAAAAATTTTCCAATTTTTGTCCCAATTCTTCCCATTCCCATTGAAACTTTTCAAATCCCTCTCCAAATTGTTGAAATTCTCTTGAAGCTTTTAAAATTCTCTCTAGAATTTTCAAAATCCATGTCCACATGTTTACAATTTCACGTCAAAAAATGGCTAAAATTCCAGTTGAAATGTTTTCAAAGTCCCTTAAAAATTTTCCAATTTTTGTCCCAATTCTTCCCATTCCCATTGAAACTTTTCAAATTCCTCTCAAAATTGTTGAAATTCTCTTGAAGCTTTTAAAATTCTCTCTAGAATTTTCAAAATCCATGTCCACATGTTTACAATTTCACGTCAAAAAATGGCTAAAATTCCAGTTGAAATTTTTTCAAAGTCCCTTAAAAATTTTCCAATTTTTGTCCCAATTCTTCCCATTCCCATTGAGACTTTTCAAATCCCTCTCCAAATTGTTGAAATTCTCTTGAAGCTTTTAAAATTCTCTCTAGAATTTTCAAAATCCATGTCCACATGTTTACAATTTCACGTCAAAAAATGGCTAAAATTCCAGTGGAAATTTTTTCAAAGTCCCTTAAAAATTTTCCAATTTTTGTCCCAATTCTTCCCATTCCCATTGAAACTTTTCAAATCCCTCTCAAAATTGTTGAAATTCTCTTGAAGCTTTTAAAATTCTCTCTAGAATTTTCAAAATCCATGTCCACATGTTTACAATTTCACATCAAAAAATGGCTAAAATTCCAGTTGAAATGTTTTCAAAGTCCCTTAAAAATTTTCCAATTTTTGTCCCAATTCTTCCCATTCCCATTGAAACTTTTCAAATCCCTCTCAAAATTGTTGAAATTCTCTTGAAGCTTTTAAAATTCTCTCTAGAATTTTCAAAATCCATGTCCACATGTTTACAATTTCACGTCAAAAAATGGCTAAAATTCCAGTTGAAATTTTTTCAAAGTCCCTTAAAAATTTTCCAATTTTTGTCCCAATTCTTCCCATTCCCATTGAGACTTTTCAAATCCCTCTCAAAATTGTTGAAATTCTCTTGAAGCTTTTAAAATTCTCTCTAGAATTTTCAAAATCCATGTCCACATGTTTACAATTTCACGTCAAAAAATGGCTAAAATTCCACTTGAAATGTTTTCAAAGTCCCTTAAAAATTTTCCAATTTTTGTCCCAATTCTTCCCATTCCCATTGAAACTTTTCAAATCCCTCTCAAAATTGTTGAAATTCTCTTGAAGCTTTTAAAATTCTCTCCAGAATTTTCAAAATCCATGTCCACATGTTTACAATTTCACGTCAAAAAATGGCTAAAATTCCAGTGGAAATGTTTTCAAAGTCCCTGAAAAATTTTCCAATTTTTGTCCCAATTCTTCCCACTCCCATTGAAACTTTTCTAATCCCTCTCAAAATTGTTGAAATTCTCTTGAAGCTTTTAAAATTCTCTCTAGAATTTTCAAAATCCATGTCCACATGTTTACAATTTCACGTCAAAAAATGGCTAAAATTCCAGTTGAAATTTTTTCAAAGTCCCTTAAAAATTTTCCAATTTTTGTTCCAATTCTTCTCATTCCCATTGAAACTTTTCAAATCCCTCTCAAAATTGTTGAAATTCTCTTGAAGCTTTTAAAATTCTCTCTAGAATTTTCAAAATCCATGTCCACATGTTTACAATTTCATGTAAATATTTGCTAAAATTCCAGTTGAAATTTTTTCAAAGTCCCTTAAAAATTTTCCAATTTTTGTCCCAATTCTTCCCATTCCCATTGAAACTTTTCAAATTCCTCTCAAAATTGTTGAAATTCTCTTGAAGCTTTTAAAATTCTCTCTAGAATTTTCAAAATCCATGTCCACATGTTTACAATTTCACGTCAAAAAATGGCTAAAATTCCAGTTGAAATGTTTTCAAAGTCCCTTAAAAATTTTCCAATTTTTGTCCCAATTCTTCCCATTCCCATTGAAACTTTTCAAATCCCTCTCCAAATTGTTGAAATTCTCTTGAAGCTTTTAAAATTCTCTCCAGAATTTTCAAAATCCATGTCCACATGTTTACAATTTCACGTCAAAAAATGGCTAAAATTCCAGTTGAAATTTTTTCAAAGTCCCTTAAAAATTTTCCAATTTTTGTCCCAATTCTTCCCATTCCCATTGAAACTTTTCAAATCCCTCTCCAAATTGTTGAAATTCTCTTGAAGCTTTTAAAATTCTCTCTAGAATTTTCAAAATCCATGTCCACATGTTTACAATTTCACGTCAAAAAATGGCTAAAATTCCAGTTGAAATGTTTTCAAAGTCCCTTAAAAATTTTCCAATTTTTGTCCCAATTCTTCCCATTCCCATTGAGACTTTTCAAATCCCTCTCCAAATTGTTGAAATTCTCTTGAAGCTTTTAAAATTCTCTCTAGAATTTTCAAAATCCATGTCCACATGTTTACAATTTCACGTCAAAAAATGGCTAAAATTCCAGTGGAAATTTTTTCAAAGTCCCTTAAAAATTTTCCAATTTTTGTCCCAATTCTTCCCATTCCCATTGAAACTTTTCAAATCCCTCTCCAAATTGTTGAAATTCTCTTGAAGCTTTTAAAATTCTCTCTAGAATTTTCAAAATCCATGTCCACATGTTTACAATTTCACGTCAAATATGCTAAAATTCCAGTTGAAATTTTTTCAAAGTCCCTTCAAAATTTTCCAATTTTTGTCCCAATTCTTCCCATTCCCATTGAAACTTTTCAAATCCCTCTCAAAATTGTTGAAATTCTCTTGAAGTTTTTAAAATTCTCTCTAGAATTTTCAAAATCCATGTCCACATGTTTACAATTTCACGTAAAAAAATGGCTAAAATTCCACTTGAAATGTTTTCAAAGTCCCTTAAAAATTTTCCAATTTTTGTCCCAATTCTTCCCATTCCCATTGAAACTTTTCAAATCCCTCTCCAAATTGTTGAAATTCTCTTGAAGCTTTTAAAATTCTCTCTAGAATTTTCAAAATCCATGTCCACATGTTTACAATTTCACGTCAAAAAATGGCTAAAATTCCAGTTGAAATTTTTTCAAAGTCCCTTAAAAATTTTCCAATTTTTGTCCCAATTCTTCCCATTCCCATTGAAACTTTTCAAATCCCTCTCCAAATTGTTGAAATTCTCTTGAACCTTTTAAAATTCTCTCTAGAATTTTCAAAATCCATGTCCACATGTTTACAATTTCACGTCAAAAATGCTAAAATTCCTGCTGAAATTTTTTCAAAGTCCCTTAAAAATTTTCCAATTTTTGTCCCAATTCTTCCCATTCCCATTGAAACTTTTCAAATCCCTCTCCAAATTGTTGAAATTCTCTTGAAGCTTTTAAAATTCTCTCTAGAATTTTCAAAATCCATGTCCACATGTTTACAATTTCACATTAAAAAATGGCTAAAATTCCAGCTGAAATTTTTTTTTCCAATTTTTGTCCCAATTCTTCCCACTCCCATTGAAACTTTTCGAATCCCTCTCAAAATTGTTGAAATTCTCTTGAAGCTTTTAAAATTCTCTCTAGAATTTTCAAAATCCATGTCCACATGTTTACAATTTCACGTCAAAAAATGGCTAAAATTCCAGTTGAAATGTTTTCAAAGTCCCTTAAAAATTTTCCAATTTTTGTTCCAATTCTTCTCATTCCCATTGAAACTTTTCAAATCCCTCTCAAAATTGTTGAAATTCTCTTGAAGCTTTTAAAATTCTCTCTAGAATTTTCAAAATCCATGTCCACATGTTTACAATTTCATGTAAATATTTGCTAAAATTCCAGTTGAAATTTTTTCAAAGTCCCTTAAAAATTTTCCAATTTTTGTCCCAATTCTTCCCATTCCCATTGAAACTTTTCAAATTCCTCTCAAAATTGTTGAAATTCTGTTGAAGCTTTTAAATTCTCTCTAGAATTTTCAAAATCCATGTCCACATGTTTACAATTTCACGTCAAAAAATGGCTAAAATTCCAGTTGAAATTTTTTCAAAGTCCCTTAAAAATTTTCCAATTTTTGTCCCAATTCTTCCCATTCCCATTGAAACTTTTCAAATCCCTCTCCAAATTGTTGAAATTCTCTTGAAGCTTTTAAAATTCTCTCTAGAATTTTCAAAATCCATGTCCACATGTTTACAATTTCACGTCAAAAATGCTAAAGTTCCAGTTGAAATTTTTTCAAAGTCCCTTAAAAATTTTCCAATTTTTGTCCCAATTCTTCCCATTCCCATTGAAACTTTTCAAATCCCTCTCCAAATTGTTGAAATTCTCTTGAAGCTTTTAAAATTCTCTCTAGAATTTTCAAAATCCATGTCCACATGTTTACAATTTCACGTCAAAAAATGGCTAAAATTCCAGTTGAATTTTTTTCAAAGTCCCTTAAAAATTTTCCAATTTTTGTCCCAATTCTTCCCATTCCCATTGAAACTTTTCAAATCCCTCTCCAAATTGTTGAAATTCTCTTGAAGCTTTTAAAATTCTCTCTAGAATTTTCAAAATCCATGTCCACATGTTTACAATTTCACGTCAAAAAATGGCTAAAATTCCAGTTGAAATGTTTTCAAAGTCCCTTAAAAATTTTCCAATTTTTGTCCCAATTCTTCCCATTCCCATTGAAACTTTTCAAATCCCTCTCCAAATTGTTGAAATTCTCTTGAAGCTTTTAAAATTCTCTCTAGAATTTTCAAAATCCATGTCCACATGTTTACAATTTCACGTCAAAAAATGGCTAAAATTCCAGTTGAAATTTTTTCAAAGTCCCTTAAAAATTTTCCAATTTTTGTCCCAATTCTTCCCACTCCCATTGAAACTTTTCGAATCCCTCTCAAAATTGTTGAAATTCTCTTGAAGCTTTTAAAATTCTCTCTAGAATTTTCAAAATCCATGTCCACATGTTTACAATTTCACGTCAAAAAATGGCTAAAATTCCAGTTGAAATGTTTTCAAAGTCCCTTAAAAATTTTCCAATTTTTGTCCCAATTCTTCCCATTCCCATTGAGACTTTTCAAATCCCTCTCCAAATTGTTGAAATTCTCTTGAAGCTTTTAAAATTCTCTCTAGAATTTTCAAAATCCATGTCCACATGTTTACAATTTCACGTCAAAAAATGGCTAAAATTCCAGTTGAAATGTTTTCAAAGTCCCTTAAAAATTTTCCAATTTTTGTCCCAATTCTTCCCATTCCCATTGAAACTTTTCAAATCCCTCTCCAAATTGTTGAAATTCTCTTGAAGCTTTTAAAATTCTCTCTAGAATTTTCAAAATCCATGTCCACATGTTTACAATTTCACGTCAAAAATGCTAAAATTCCAGCTGAAATTTTTTCAAAGTCCCTTAAAAATTTTCCAATTTTTGTCCCAATTCTTCCCATTCCCATTGAAACTTTTCAAATCCCTCTCAAAATTGTTGAAATTCTCTTGAAGCTTTTAAAATTCTCTCTAGAATTTTCGAAATCCATGTCCACATGTTTACAATTTCACGTCAAAAAATGGCTAAAATTCCAGTTGAAAATTTTTCAAAGTCCCTTCAAAATTTTCCAATTTTTGTCCCAATTCTTCCCACTCCCATTGAAACTTTTCGAATCCCTCTCAAAATTGTTGAAATTCTCTTGAAGCTTTTAAAATTCTCTCTAGAATTTTCAAAATCCATGTCCACATGTTTACAATTTCACGTCAAAAAATGGCTAAAATTCCAGTTGAAATTTTTTCAAAGTCCCTTAAAAATTTTCCAATTTTTGTCCCAATTCTTCCCATTCCCATTGAAACTTTTCAAATCCCTCTCCAAATTGTTGAAATTCTCTTGAAGCTTTTAAAATTCTCTCTAGAATTTTCAAAATCCATGTCCACATGTTTACAATTTCACGTCAAAAAATGGCTAAAATTCCAGTTGAAATTTTTTCAAAGTCCCTTAAAAATTTTCCAATTTTTGTCCCAATTCTTCCCACTCCCATTGAAACTTTTCGAATCCCTCTCAAAATTGTTGAAATTCTCTTGAAGCTTTTAAAATTCTCTCTAGAATTTTCAAAATCCATGTCCACATGTTTACAATTTCAGGTAAAAAAATGGCTAAAATTCCAGCTGAAATTTTTTCAAAGTCCCTTAAAAATTTTCCAATTTTTGTTCCAATTCTTCCCATTCCCATTGAAACTTTTCAAATCCCTCTCAAAATTCTTGAAATTCTCTTGAAGCTTTTAAAATTCTCTCTAGAATTTTCAAAATCCATGTCCACATGTTTACAATTTCACATAAAAAAATGGCTAAAATTCCAGTTGAAATTTTTTCAAAGTCCCTTAAAAATTTTCCAATTTTTGTCCCAATTCTTCCCATTCCCATTGAAACTTTTCAAATTCCTCTCAAAATTGTTGAAATTCTCTTGAAGCTTTTAAAATTCTCTCTAGAATTTTCAAAATCCATGTCCACATGTTTACAATTTCACGTCAAAAAATGGCTAAAATTCCAGTTGAAATTTTTTCAAAGTCCCTTAAAAATTTTCCAATTTTTGTCCCAATTCTTCCCATTCCCATTGAAACTTTTCAAATCCCTCTCAAAATTGTTGAAATTCTCTTGAAGCTTTTAAAATTCTCTCTAGAATTTTCAAAATCCATGTCCACATGTTTACAATTTCACGTCAAAAATGCTAAAATTCCAGCTGAAATTTTTTCAAAGTCCCTTAAAAATTTTCCAATTTTTGTCCCAATTCTTCCCATTCCCATTGAAACTTTTCAAATCCCTCTCCAAATTGTTGAAATTCTCTGGAAGCTTTTAAAATTCTCTCTAGAATTTTCAAAATCCATGTCCACATGTTTACAATTTCACGTCAAAAAATGGCTAAAATTCCAGTTGAAATTTTTTCAAAGTCCCTTAAAAATTTTCCAATTTTTGTCCCAATTCTTCCCATTCCCATTGAGACTTTTCAAATCCCTCTCCAAATTGTTGAAATTCTCTTGAAGCTTTTAAAATTCTCTCTAGAATTTTCAAAATCCATGTCCACATGTTTACAATTTCACGTCAAAAATGCTAAAGTTCCAGTTGAAATTTTTTCAAAGTCCCTTAAAAATTTTCCAATTTTTGTCCCAATTCTTCCCATTCCCATTGAAACTTTTCAAATCCCTCTCCAAATTGTTGAAATACTCTTGAAGCTTTTAAAATTCTCTCTAGAATTTTCAAAATCCATGTCCACATGTTTACAATTTCACATTAAAAAATGGCTAAAATTCCAGCTGAAATTTTTTCAAAGTCCCTTAAAAATTTTCCAATTTTTGTCCCAATTCTTCCCACTCCCATTGAAACTTTTCGAATCCCTCTCAAAATTGTTGAAATTCTCTTGAAGCTTTTAAAATTCTCTCTAGAATTTTCAAAATCCATGTCCACATGTTTACAATTTCACGTCAAAAAATGGCTAAAATTCCAGCTGAAATTTTTTCAAAGTCCCTTAAAAATTTTCCAATTTTTGTTCCAATTCTTCTCATTTCCATTGAAACTTTTCAAATCCCTCTCAAAATTGTTGAAATTCTCTTGAAGCTTTTAAAATTCTCTCTAGAATTTTCAAAATCCATGTCCACATGTTTACAATTTCATGTAAATATTTGCAAAAATTCCAGTTGAAATGTTTTCAAAGTCCCTTAAAAATTTTCCAATTTTTGTCCCAATTCTTCCCATTCCCATTGAGACTTTTCAAATTCCTCTCAAAATTGTTGAAATTCTCTTGAAGCTTTTAAAATTCTCTCTAGAATTTTCAAAATCCATGTCCACATGTTTACAATTTCACGTCAAAAAATGGCTAAAATTCCAGTTGAAATGTTTTCAAAGTCCCTTAAAAATTTTCCAATTTTTGTCCCAATTCTTCCCATTCCCATTGAAACTTTTCAAATCCCTCTCCAAATTGTTGAAATTCTCTTGAAGCTTTTAAAATTCTCTCCAGAATTTTCAAAATCCATGTCCACATGTTTACAATTTCACGTAAAAAAAATGGCTAAAATTCCAGTTGAAATTTTTTCAAAGTCCCTTAAAAATTTTCCAATTTTTGTCCCAATTCTTCCCATTCCCATTGAAACTTTTCAAATCCCTCTCCAAATTGTTGAAATTCTCTTGAAGCTTTTAAAATTCTCTCTAGAATTTTCAAAATCCATGTCCACATGTTTACAATTTCACGTCAAAAAATGGCTAAAATTCCAGTTGAAATGTTTTCAAAGTCCCTTAAAAATTTTCCAATTTTTGTCCCAATTCTTCCCATTCCCATTGAGACTTTTCAAATCCCTCTCCAAATTGTTGAAATTCTCTTGAAGCTTTTAAAATTCTCTCTAGAATTTTCAAAATCCATGTCCACATGTTTACAATTTCACGTCAAAAAATGGCTAAAATTCCAGTGGAAATTTTTTCAAAGTCCCTTAAAAATTTTCCAATTTTTGTCCCAATTCTTCCCATTCCCATTGAAACTTTTCAAATCCCTCTCAAAATTGTTGAAATTCTCTTGAAGCTTTTAAAATTCTCTCTAGAATTTTCAAAATCCATGTCCACATGTTTACAATTTCACGTCAAAAATGCTAAAATTCCAGTTGAAATTTTTTCAAAGTCCCTTCAAAATTTTCCAATTTTTGTCCCAATTCTTCCCATTCCCATTGAAACTTTTCAAATCCCTCTCAAAATTGTTGAAATTCTCTTGAAGTTTTTAAAATTCTCTCTAGAATTTTCAAAATCCATGTCCACATGTTTACAATTTCACGTCAAAAAATGGCTAAAATTCCAGTTGAAATTTTTTCAAAGTCCCTTAAAAATTTTCCAATTTTTGTCCCAATTCTTCCCATTCCCATTGAAACTTTTCAAATCCCTCTCCAAATTGTTGAAATTCTCTTGAAGCTTTTAAAATTCTCTCTAGAATTTTCAAAATCCATGTCCACATGTTTACAATTTCACGTCAAAAAATGGCTAAAATTCCACTTGAAATGTTTTCAAAGTCCCTTAAAAATTTTCCAATTTTTGTCCCAATTCTTCCCATTCCCATTGAAACTTTTCAAATCCCTCTCCAAATTGTTGAAATTCTCTTGAAGCTTTTAAAATTCTCTCTAGAATTTTCAAAATCCATGTCCACATGTTTACAATTTCACGTCAAAAAATGGCTAAAATTCCAGTTGAAATTTTTTCAAAGTCCCTTAAAAATTTTCCAATTTTTGTCCCAATTCTTCCCATTCCCATTGAAACTTTTCAAATCCCTCTCCAAATTGTTGAAATTCTCTTGAAGCTTTTAAAATTCTCTCTAGAATTTTCAAAATCCATGTCCACATGTTTACAATTTCACGTCAAAAATGCTAAAATTCCAGTTGAAATGTTTTCAAAGTCCCTTAAAAATTTTCCAATTTTTGTCCCAATTCTTCCCATTCCCATTGAAACTTTTCAAATCCCTCTCAAAATTGTTGAAATTCTCTTGAAGCTTTTAAAATTCTCTCTAGAATTTTCAAAATCCATGTCCACATGTTTACAATTTCACATTAAAAAATGGCTAAAATTCCAGTGGAAATGTTTTCAAAGTCCCTTAAAAATTTTCCAATTTTTGTCCCAATTCTTCCCACTCCCATTGAAACTTTTCGAATCCCTCTCAAAATTGTTGAAATTCTCTTGAAGCTTTTAAAATTCTCTCTAGAATTTTCAAAATCCATGTCCACATGTTTACAATTTCACGTCAAAAAATGGCTAAAATTCCAGTTGAAATGTTTTCAAAGTCCCTTAAAAATTTTCCAATTTTTGTTCCAATTCTTCTCATTCCCATTGAAACTTTTCAAATCCCTCTCAAAATTGTTGAAATTCTCTTGAAGCTTTTAAAATTCTCTCTAGAATTTTCAAAATCCATGTCCACATGTTTACAATTTCATGTAAATATTTGCTAAAATTCCAGTTGAAATTTTTTCAAAGTCCCTTCAAAATTTTCCAATTTTTGTCCCAATTCTTCCCATTCCCATTGAAACTTTTCAAATCCCTCTCAAAATTGTTGAAATTCTGTTGAAGCTTTTAAATTCTCTCTAGAATTTTCAAAATCCATGTCCACATGTTTACAATTTCACGTCAAAAAATGGCTAAAATTCCAGTTGAAATTTTTTCAAAGTCCCTTAAAAATTTTCCAATTTTTGTCCCAATTCTTCCCATTCCCATTGAAACTTTTCAAATCCCTCTCAAAATTGTTGAAATTCTCTTGAAGCTTTTAAAATTCTCTCTAGAATTTTCAAAATCCATGTCCACATGTTTACAATTTCACGTCAAAAAATGCTAAAGTTCCAGTTGAAATTTTTTCAAAGTCCCTTAAAAATTTTCCAATTTTTGTCCCAATTCTTCCCATTCCCATTGAAACTTTTCAAATCCCTCTCCAAATTGTTGAAATTCTCTTGAAGCTTTTAAAATTCTCTCTAGAATTTTCAAAATCCATGTCCACATGTTTACAATTTCACGTCAAAAAATGGCTAAAATTCCAGTTGAAATGTTTTCAAAGTCCCTTAAAAATTTTCCAATTTTTGTCCCAATTCTTCCCATTCCCATTGAAACTTTTCAAATCCCTCTCCAAATTGTTGAAATTCTCTTGAAGCTTTTAAAATTCTCTCTAGAATTTTCAAAATCCATGTCCACATGTTTACAATTTCACGTCAAAAAATGGCTAAAATTCCAGTTGAATTTTTTTCAAAGTCCCTTAAAAATTTTCCAATTTTTGTCCCAATTCTTCCCATTCCCATTGAAACTTTTCAAATCCCTCTCCAAATTGTTGAAATTCTCTTGAAGCTTTTAAAATTCTCTCTAGAATTTTCAAAATCCATGTCCACATGTTTACAATTTCACGTCAAAAAATGGCTAAAATTCCAGTTGAAATGTTTTCAAAGTCCCTTAAAAATTTTCCAATTTTTGTCCCAATTCTTCCCATTCCCATTGAGACTTTTCGAATCCCTCTCCAAATTGTTGAAATTCTCTTGAAGCTTTTAAAATTCTCTCTAGAATTTTCAAAATCCATGTCCACATGTTTACAATTTCACGTCAAAAAATGGCTAAAATTCCAGTGGAAATTTTTTCAAAGTCCCTTAAAAATTTTCCAATTTTTGTCCCAATTCTTCCCATTCCCATTGAGACTTTTCAAATCCCTCTCCAAATTGTTGAAATTCTCTTGAAGCTTTTAAAATTCTCTCTAGAATTTTCAAAATCCATGTCCACATGTTTACAATTTCACGTCAAAAAATGGCTAAAATTCCAGTTGAAATTTTTTCAAAGTCCCTTAAAAATTTTCCAATTTTTGTCCCAATTCTTCCCATTCCCATTGAAACTTTTCAAATCCCTCTCCAAATTGTTGAAATTCTCTTGAAGCTTTTAAAATTCTCTCTAGAATTTTCAAAATCCATGTCCACATGTTTACAATTTCACGTCAAAAATGCTAAAATTCCAGCTGAAATTTTTTCAAAGTCCCTTAAAAATTTTCCAATTTTTGTCCCAATTCTTCCCATTCCCATTGAAACTTTTCAAATCCCTCTCAAAATTGTTGAAATTCTCTGGAAGCTTTTAAAATTCTCTCTAGAATTTTCAAAATCCATGTCCACATGTTTACAATTTCACGTCAAAAAATGGCTAAAATTCCAGTTGAAATTTTTTCAAAGTCCCTTAAAAATTTTCCAATTTTTGTCCCAATTCTTCCCATTCCCATTGAGACTTTTCAAATCCCTCTCCAAATTGTTGAAATTCTCTTGAAGCTTTTAAAATTCTCTCTAGAATTTTCAAAATCCATGTCCACATGTTTACAATTTCACGTCAAAAAATGGCTAAAATTCCACTTGAAATGTTTTCAAAGTCCCTTAAAAATTTTCCAATTTTTGTCCCAATTCTTCCCATTCCCATTGAAACTTTTCAAATCCCTCTCCAAATTGTTGAAATTCTCTTGAAGCTTTTAAAATTCTCTCTAGAATTTTCAAAATCCATGTCCACATGTTTACAATTTCACGTCAAAAAATGGCTAAAATTCCAGTGGAAATGTTTTCAAAGTCCCTTAAAAATTTTCCAATTTTTGTCCCAATTCTTCCCACTCCCATTGAAACTTTTCGAATCCCTCTCAAAATTGTTGAAATTCTCTTGAAGCTTTTAAAATTCTCTCTAGAATTTTCAAAATCCATGTCCACATGTTTACAATTTCAGGTAAAAAAATGGCTAAAATTCCAGCTGAAATTTTTTCAAAGTCCCTTAAAAATTTTCCAATTTTTGTCCCAATTCTTCCCATTCCCATTGAAACTTTTCAAATCCCTCTCCAAATTGTTGAAATTCTCTTGAAGCTTTTAAAATTCTCTCTAGAATTTTCAAAATCCATGTCCACATGTTTACAATTTCACGTCAAAAAATGGCTAAAATTCCAGTTGAAATTTTTTAAAAGTCCCTTCAAAATTTTCCAATTTTTGTCCCAATTCTTCCCATTCCCATTGAGACTTTTCAAATCCCTCTCCAAATTGTTGAAATTCTCTTGAAGCTTTTAAAATTCTCTCTAGAATTTTCAAAATCCATGTCCACATGTTTACAATTTCACGTCAAAAAATGGCTAAAATTCCAGTTGAAATGTTTTAAAGTCCCTTAAAAATTTTCCAATTTTTGTCCCAATTCTTCCCATTCCCATTGAAACTTTTCAAATCCCTCTCAAAATTGTTGAAATTCTCTTGAAGCTTTTAAAATTCTCTCCAGAATTTTCAAAATCCATGTCCACATGTTTACAATTTCACGTCAAAAAATGGCTAAAATTCCAGTGGAAATGTTTTCAAAGTCCCTGAAAAATTTTCCAATTTTTGTCCCAATTCTTCCCACTCCCATTGAAACCTTTCGAATCCCTCTCAAAATTGTTGAAATTCTCTTGAAGCTTTTAAAATTCTCTCTAGAATTTTCAAAATCCATGTCCACATGTTTACAATTTCAGGTAAAAAAATGGCTAAAATTCCAGCTGAAATTTTTTCAAAGTCCCTTAAAAATTTTCCAATTTTTGTTCCAATTCTTCTCATTCCCATTGAAACTTTTCAAATCCCTCTCAAAATTGTTGAAATTCTCTTGAAGCTTTTAAAATTCTCTCTAGAATTTTCAAAATCCATGTCCACATGTTTACAATTTCATGTAAATATTTGCTAAAATTCCAGTTGAAATTTTTTCAAAGTCCCTTAAAAATTTTCCAATTTTTGTCCCAATTCTTCCCATTCCCATTGAAACTTTTCAAATCCCTCTCCAAATTGTTGAAATTCTCTTGAAGCTTTTAAAATTCTCTCTAGAATTTTCAAAATCCATGTCCACATGTTTACAATTTCACGTCAAAAAATGGCTAAAATTCCAGTTGAAATTTTTTCAAAGTCCCTTCAAAATTTTCCAATTTTTGTCCCAATTCTTCCCATTCCCTTTGAAACTTTTCAAATCCCTCTCCAAATTGTTGAAATTCTCTTGAAGCTTTTAAAATTCTCTCCAGAATTTTCAAAATCCATGTCCACATGTTTACAATTTCACGTCAAAAAATGGCTAAAATTCCAGTTGAAATGTTTTCAAAGTCCCTTAAAAATTTTCCAATTTTTGTCCCAATTCTTCCCATTCCCATTGAGACTTTTCAAATCCCTCTCCAAATTGTTGAAATTCTCTTGAAGCTTTTAAAATTCTCTCTAGAATTTTCAAAATCCATGTCCACATGTTTACAATTTCACGTCAAAAATGCTAAAATTCCAGTTGAAATTTTTTCAAAGTCCCTTAAAAATTTTCCAATTTTTGTCCCAATTCTTCCCATTCCCATTGAAACTTTTCAAATCCCTCTCAAAATTGTTGAAATTCTCTTGAAGTTTTTAAAATTCTCTCTAGAATTTTCAAAATCCATGTCCACATGTTTACAATTTCACGTAAAAAAATGGCTAAAATTCCAGTTGAAATTTTTTCAAAGTCCCTTAAAAATTTTCCAATTTTTGTCCCAATTCTTCCCATTCCCATTGAAACTTTTCAAATCCCTCTCAAAATTGTTGAAATTCTCTTGAAGCTTTTAAAATTCTCTCTAGAATTTTCAAAATCCATGTCCACATGTTTACAATTTCACGTAAAAAAATGGCTAAAATTCCAGTTGAAATTTTTTCAAAGTCCCTTAAAAATTTTCCAATTTTTGTCCCAATTCTTCCCATTCCCATTGAGACTTTTCAAATCCCTCTCAAAATTGTTGAAATTCTCTTGAAGCTTTTAAAATTCTCTCTAGAATTTTCAAAATCCATGTCCACATGTTTACAATTTCACGTCAAAAAATGGCTAAAATTCCACTTGAAATGTTTTCAAAGTCCCTTCAAAATTTTCCAATTTTTGTCCCAATTCTTCCCATTCCCATTGAAACTTTTCAAATCCCTCTCCAAATTGTTGAAATTCTCTTGAAGCTTTTAAAATTCTCTCTAGAATTTTCAAAATCCATGTCCACATGTTTACAATTTCACGTCAAAAAATGGCTAAAATTCCAGTTGAAATTTTTTCAAAGTCCCTTAAAAATTTTCCAATTTTTGTCCCAATTCTTCCCATTCCCATTGAAACTTTTCAAATCCCTCTCCAAATTGTTGAAATTCTCTTGAAGCTTTTAAAATTCTCTCTAGAATTTTCAAAATCCATGTCCACATGTTTACAATTTCACGTCAAAAATGCTAAAATTCCAGCTGAAATTTTTTCAAAGTCCCTTAAAAATTTTCCAATTTTTGTCCCAATTCTTCCCATTCCCATTGAAACTTTTCAAATCCCTCTCCAAATTGTTGAAATTCTCTTGAAGCTTTTAAAATTCTCTCTAGAATTTTCAAAATCCATGTCCACATGTTTACAATTTCACATTAAAAAATGGCTAAAATTCCAGTGGAAATGTTTTCAAAGTCCTTAAAAATTTTCCAATTTTTGTCCCAATTCTTCCCACTCCCATTGAAACTTTTCGAATCCCTCTCAAAATTGTTGAAATTCTCTTGAAGCTTTTAAAATTCTCTCTAGAATTTTCAAAATCCATGTCCACATGTTTACAATTTCACGTCAAAAAATGGCTAAAATTCCAGTTGAAATTTTTTCAAAGTCCCTTAAAAATTTTCCAATTTTTGTTCCAATTCTTCTCATTCCCATTGAAACTTTTCAAATCCCTCTCAAAATTGTTGAAATTCTCTTGAAGCTTTTAAAATTCTCTCTAGAATTTTCAAAATCCATGTCCACATGTTTACAATTTCATGTAAATATTTGCTAAAATTCCAGTTGAAATTTTTTCAAAGTCCCTTAAAAATTTTCCAATTTTTGTCCCAATAATTCCCATTCCCATTGAAACTTTCAAATTCTCAAAATTGTTGAAATTCTGTTGAAGCTTTTAAATTCTCTCTAGAATTTTCAAAATCCATGTCCACATGTTTACAATTTCACGTCAAAAAATGGCTAAAATTCCAGTTGAAATTTTTTCAAAGTCCCTTAAAAATTTTCCAATTTTTGTCCCAATTCTTCCCATTCCCATTGAAACTTTTCAAATCCCTCTCAAAATTGTTGAAATTCTCTTGAAGCTTTTAAAATTCTCTCTAGAATTTTCAAAATCCATGTCCACATGTTTACAATTTCACGTCAAAAATGCTAAAGTTCCAGTTGAAATTTTTTCAAAGTCCCTTAAAAATTTTCCAATTTTTGTCCCAATTCTTCCCATTCCCATTGAAACTTTTCAAATCCCTCTCCAAATTGTTGAAATTCTCTTGAAGCTTTTAAAATTCTCTCTAGAATTTTCAAAATCCATGTCCACATGTTTACAATTTCACGTCAAAAAATGGCTAAAATTCCAGTTGAAATGTTTTCAAAGTCCCTTAAAAATTTTCCAATTTTTGTCCCAATTCTTCCCATTCCCATTGAAACTTTTCAAATCCCTCTCCAAATTGTTGAAATTCTCTTGAAGCTTTTAAAATTCTCTCTAGAATTTTCAAAATCCATGTCCACATGTTTACAATTTCACGTCAAAAAAATGGCTAAAATTCCAGTTGAAATTTTTTCAAAGTCCCTTCAAAATTTTCCAATTTTTGTCCCAATTCTTCCCATTCCCATTGAAACTTTTCAAATCCCTCTCCAAATTGTTGAAATTCTCTTGAAGCTTTTAAAATTCTCTCTAGAATTTTCAAAATCCATGTCCACATGTTTACAATTTCACGTAAAAAAATGGCTAAAATTCCAGTTGAAATGTTTTCAAAGTCCCTTCAAAATTTTCCAATTTTTGTCCCAATTCTTCCCATTCCCATTGAGACTTTTCGAATCCCTCTCCAAATTGTTGAAATTCTCTTGAAGCTTTTAAAATTCTCTCTAGAATTTTCAAAATCCATGTCCACATGTTTACAATTTCACGTCAAAAAATGGCTAAAATTCCAGTTGAAATGTTTTCAAAGTCCCTTAAAAATTTTCCAATTTTTGTCCCAATTCTTCCCATTCCCATTGAAACTTTTCAAATCCCTCTCAAAATTGTTGAAATTCTCTTGAAGCTTTTAAAATTCTCTCTAGAATTTTCAAAATCCACTGTCAACATGTTTACAATTTCACGTCAAAAAATGGCTAAAATTCCAGTTGAAATTTTTTCAAAGTCCCTTAAAAATTTTCCAATTTTTGTCCCAATTCTTCCCATTCCCATTGAAACTTTTCAAATCCCTCTCCAAATTGTTGAAATTCTGTTGAAGCTTTTAAAATTCTCTCTAGAATTTTCAAAATCCATGTCCACATGTTTACAATTTCACGTCAAAAAATGCTAAAATTCCAGCTGAAATTTTTTCAAAGTCCCTTAAAAATTTTCCAATTTTTGTCCCAATTCTTCCCATTCCCATTGAAACTTTTCAAATCCCTCTCAAAATTGTTGAAATTCTCTTGAAGCTTTTAAAATTCTCTCTAGAATTTTCGAAATCCATGTCCACATGTTTACAATTTCACGTCAAAAAATGGCTAAAATTCCAGTTGAAATGTTTTCAAAGTCCCTTAAAAATTTTCCAATTTTTGTCCCAATTCTTCCCATTCCCATTGAAACTTTTCAAATCCCTCTCAAAATTGTTGAAATTCTCTTGAAGCTTTTAAAATTCTCTCTAGAATTTTCAAAATCCATGTCCACATGTTTACAATTTCACGTCAAAAAATGGCTAAAATTCCAGTTGAAATTTTTTCAAAGTCCCTTCAAAATTTTCCAATTTTTGTCCCAATTCTTCCCACTCCCATTGAATCTTTTCGAATCCCTCTCAAAATTGTTGAAATTCTCTTGAAGCTTTTAAAATTCTCTCTAGAATTTTCAAAATCCATGTCCACATGTTTACAATTTCAGGTAAAAAAATGGCTAAAATTCCAGCTGAAATTTTTTCAAAGTCCCTTAAAAATTTTCCAATTTTTGTTCCAATTCTTCCCATTCCCATTGAAACTTTTCAAATCCCTCTCAAAATTCTTGAAATTCTCTTGAAGCTTTTAAAATTCTCTCTAGAATTTTCAAAATCCATGTCCACATGTTTACAATTTCACATAAAAAAATGGCTAAAATTCCAGTTGAAATGTTTTCAAAGTCCCTTAAAAATTTTCCAATTTTTGTCCCAATTCTTCCCATTCCCATTGAGACTTTTCAAATCCCTCTCCAAATTGTTGAAATTCTCTTGAAGCTTTTAAAATTCTCTCTAGAATTTTCAAAATCCATGTCCACATGTTTACAATTTCACGTCAAAAAATGGCTAAAATTCCAGTTGAAATTTTTTCAAAGTCCCTTAAAAATTTTCCAATTTTTGTCCCAATTCTTCCCATTCCCATTGAAACTTTTCAAATCCCTCTCCAAATTGTTGAAATTCTCTTGAAGCTTTTAAAATTCTCTCTAGAATTTTCAAAATCCATGTCCACATGTTTACAATTTCACGTCAAAAATGCTAAAATTCCAGCTGAAATTTTTTCAAAGTCCCTTAAAAATTTTCCAATTTTTGTCCCAATTCTTCCCATTCCCATTGAGACTTTTCAAATCCCTCTCCAAATTGTTGAAATTCTCTTGAAGCTTTTAAAATTCTCTCTAGAATTTTCAAAATCCATGTCCACATGTTTACAATTTCACGTCAAAAAATGGCTAAAATTCCACTTGAAATGTTTTCAAAGTCCCTTAAAAATTTTCCAATTTTTGTCCCAATTCTTCCCATTCCCATTGAAACTTTTCAAATCCCTCTCAAAATTGTTGAAATTCTCTTGAAGCTTTTAAAATTCTCTCTAGAATTTTCAAAATCCATGTCCACATGTTTACAATTTCAGGTAAAAAAATGGCTAAAATTCCAGCTGAAATTTTTTCAAAGTCCCTTAAAAATTTTCCAATTTTTGTTCCAATTCTTCCCATTCCCATTGAAACTTTTCAAATCCCTCTCAAAATTGTTGAAATTCTGTTGAAGCTTTTAAAATTCTCTCTAGAATTTTCAAAATCCATGGCCACATGTTTACAATTTCACGTCAAAAAATTGCTAAAATTCCAGTGGAAATTTTTTCAAAGTCCCTTAAAAATTTTCCAATTTTTGTCCCAATTCTTCCCATTCCCATTGAAACTTTTCAAATTCCTCTCCAAATTGTTGAAATTCTCTTGAAGCTTTTAAAATTCTCTCTAGAATTTTCAAAATCCATGTCCACATGTTTACAATTTCACGTCAAAAAATGGCTAAAATTCCAGTTGAAATTTTTTCAAAGTCCCTTAAAAATTTTCCAATTTTTGTCCCAATTCTTCCCATTCCCATTGAAACTTTTCAAATCCCTCTCCAAATTGTTGAAATTCTCTTGAAGCTTTTAAAATTCTCTCTAGAATTTTCAAAATCCATGTCCACATGTTTACAATTTCACGTCAAAAAATGGCTAAAATTCCAGTGGAAATTTTTTCAAAGTCCCTTAAAAATTTTCCAATTTTTGTCCCAATTCTTCCCATTCCCATTGAAACTTTTCAAATCCCTCTCAAAATTGTTGAAATTCTCTTGAAGCTTTTAAAATTCTCTCTAGAATTTTCAAAATCCATGTCCACATGTTTACAATTTCACATAAAAAAATGGCTAAAATTCCAGTTGAAATGTTTTCAAAGTCCCTTAAAAATTTTCCAATTTTTGTCCCAATTCTTCCCATTCCCATTGAAACTTTTCAAATCCCTCTCCAAATTGTTGAAATTCTCTTGAAGCTTTTAAAAATCTCTCTAGAATTTTCAAAATCCATGTCCACATGTTTACAATTTCATGTAAATATTTGCTAAAATTCCAGTTGAAATGTTTTCAAAGTCCCTTAAAAATTTTCCAATTTTTGTCCCAATTCTTCCCATTCCCATTGAGACTTTTCAAATCCCTCTCCAAATTGTTGAAATTCTCTTGAAGCTTTTAAAATTCTCTCTAGAATTTTCAAAATCCATGTCCACATGTTTACAATTTCACGTCAAAAAATGGCTAAAATTCCAGTTGAAATGTTTTCAAAGTCCCTTAAAAATTTTCCAATTTTTGTCCCAATTCTTCCCATTCCCATTGAGACTTTTCAAATCCCTCTCAAAATTGTTGAAATTCTCTTGAAGCTTTTAAAATTCTCTCCAGAATTTTCAAAATCCATGTCCACATGTTTACAATTTCACATTAAAAAATGGCTAAAATTCCAGTGGAAATGTTTTCAAAGTCCCTGAAAAATTTTCCAATTTTTGTCCCAATTCTTCCCACTCCCATTGAAACTTTTCGAATCCCTCTCAAAATTGTTGAAATTCTCTTGAAGCTTTTAAAATTCTCTCTAGAATTTTCAAAATCCATGTCCACATGTTTACAATTTCAGGTAAAAAAATGGCTAAAATTCCAGCTGAAATTTTTTCAAAGTCCCTTAAAAATTTTCCAATTTTTGTTCCAATTCTTCTCATTCCCATTGAAACTTTTCAAATCCCTCTCAAAATTGTTGAAATTCTCTTGAAGCTTTTAAAATTCTCTCTAGAATTTTCAAAATCCATGTCCACATGTTTACAATTTCATGTAAATATTTGCTAAAATTCCAGTTGAAATTTTTTCAAAGTCCCTGAAAAATTTTCCCATTTTTGTCCCAATTCTTCCCATTCCCATTGAAACTTTTCAAATCCCTCTCAAAATTGTTGAAATTCTCTTGAAGCTTTTAAAATTCTCTCTAGAATTTTCAAAATCCATGTCCACATGTTTACAATTTCACGTCAAAAAATGGCTAAAATTCCAGTTGAAATTTTTTAAAAGTCCCTTCAAAATTTTCCAATTTTTGTCCCAATTCTTCCCATTCCCTTTGAAACTTTTCAAATCCCTCTCCAAATTGTTGAAATTCTCTTGAAGCTTTTAAAATTCTCTCCAGAATTTTCAAAATCCATGTCCACATGTTTACAATTTCACGTCAAAAAATGGCTAAAATTCCAGTTGAAATTTTTTCAAAGTCCCTTAAAAATTTTCCAATTTTTGTCCCAATTCTTCCCATTCCCATTGAAACTTTTCAAATCCCTCTCCAAATTGTTGAAATTCTCTTGAAGCTTTTAAAATTCTCTCTAGAATTTTCAAAATCCATGTCCACATGTTTACAATTTCACGTCAAAAAATGGCTAAAATTCCAGTTGAAATGTTTTCAAAGTCCCTTAAAAATTTTCCAATTTTTGTCCCAATTCTTCCCATTCCCATTGAGACTTTTCAAATCCCTCTCCAAATTGTTGAAATTCTCTTGAAGCTTTTAAAATTCTCTCTAGAATTTTCAAAATCCATGTCCACATGTTTACAATTTCACGTCAAAAATGCTAAAATTCCAGTTGAAATTTTTTCAAAGTCCCTTAAAAATTTTCCAATTTTTGTCCCAATTCTTCCCATTCCCATTGAAACTTTTCAAATCCCTCTCAAAATTGTTGAAATTCTCTTGAAGTTTTTAAAATTCTCTCTAGAATTTTCAAAATCCATGTCCACATGTTTACAATGTCACGTAAAAAATTGGCTAAAATTCCAGTTGAAATTTTTTCAAAGTCCCTTAAAAATTTTCCAATTTTTGTCCCAATTCTTCCCATTCCCATTGAGACTTTTCAAATCCCTCTCAAAATTGTTGAAATTCTCTTGAAGCTTTTAAAATTCTCTCTAGAATTTTCAAAATCCATGTCCACATGTTTACAATTTCACATAAAAAAATGGCTAAAATTCCACTTGAAATGTTTTCAAAGTCCCTTAAAAATTTTCCAATTTTTGTCCCAATTCTTCCCATTCCCATTGAGACTTTTCAAATCCCTCTCCAAATTGTTGAAATTCTCTTGAAGCTTTTAAAATTCTCTCTAGAATTTTCAAAATCCATGTCCACATGTTTACAATTTCACGTCAAAAATGCTAAAATTCCAGTTGAAATTTTTTCAAAGTCCCTTAAAAATTTTCCAATTTTTGTCCCAATTCTTCCCATTCCCATTGAAACTTTTCAAATCCCTCTCAAAATTGTTGAAATTCTCTTGAAGTTTTTAAAATTCTCTCTAGAATTTTCAAAATCCATGTCCACATGTTTACAATGTCACGTAAAAAATTGGCTAAAATTCCAGTTGAAATTTTTTCAAAGTCCCTTAAAAATTTTCCAATTTTTGTCCCAATTCTTCCCATTCCCATTGAGACTTTTCAAATCCCTCTCAAAATTGTTGAAATTCTCTTGAAGCTTTTAAAATTCTCTCTAGAATTTTCAAAATCCATGTCCACATGTTTACAATTTCACATAAAAAAATGGCTAAAATTCCACTTGAAATGTTTTCAAAGTCCCTTAAAAATTTTCCAATTTTTGTCCCAATTCTTCCCATTCCCATTGAAACTTTTCAAATTCCTCTCAAAATTGTTGAAATTCTCTTGAAGCTTTTAAAATTCTCTCTAGAATTTTCAAAATCCATGTCCACATGTTTACAATTTCACGTCAAAAAATGGCTAAAATTCCAGTTGAAATTTTTTAAAAGTCCCTTCAAAATTTTCCAATTTTTGTCCCAATTCTTCCCATTCCCATTGAAACTTTTCAAATCCCTCTCAAAATTGTTGAAATTCTCTTGAAGCTTTTAAAATTCTCTCTAGAATTTTCAAAATCCATGTCCACATGTTTACAATTTCACGTCAAAAAATGGCTAAAATTCCAGTGGAAATTTTTTCAAAGTCCTAAAAATTTTCCAATTTTTGTCCCAATTCTTCCCATTCCCATTGAAACTTTTCAAATCCCTCTCCAAATTGTTGAAATTCTCTTGAAGCTTTTAAAATTCTCTCTAGAATTTTCAAAATCCATGTCCACATGTTTACAATTTCACGTCAAAAAATTGCTAAAATTCCAGTTGAAATTTTTTCAAAGTCCCTTAAAAATTTTCCAATTTTTGTCCCAATTCTTCCCATTCCCATTGAAACTTTTCAAATCCCTCTCAAAATTGTTGAAATTCTCTTGAAGCTTTTAAAATTCTCTCTAGAATTTTCAAAATCCATGTCCACATGTTTACAATTAAATGTAAAAAAATGGCTAAAATTCCAGTTGAAATTTTTTCAAAGTCCCTTAAAAATTTTCCAATTTTTGTCCCAATTCTTCCCATTCCCATTGAGACTTTTCAAATCCCTCTCAAAATTGTTGAAATTCTCTTGAAGCTTTTAAAATTCTCTCTAGAATTTTCAAAATCCATGTCCACATGTTTACAATTTCACGTCAAAAATGCTAAAATTCCAGTTGAAATGTTTTCAAAGTCCCTTAAAAATTTTCCAATTTTTGTCCCAATTCTTCCCATTCCCATTGAGACTTTTCAAATCCCTCTCAAAATTGTTGAAATTCTCTTGAAGCTTTTAAAATTCTCTCCAGAATTTTCAAAATCCATGTCCACATGTTTACAATTTCACATTAAAAAATGGCTAAAATTCCAGTGGAAATGTTTTCAAAGTCCCTGAAAAATTTTCCAATTTTTGTCCCAATTCTTCCCACTCCCATTGAAACTTTTCGAATCCCTCTCAAAATTGTTGAAATTCTCTTGAAGCTTTTAAAATTCTCTCTAGAATTTTCAAAATCCATGTCCACATGTTTACAATTTCAGGTAAAAAAATGGCTAAAATTCCAGCTGAAATTTTTTCAAAGTCCCTTAAAAATTTTCCAATTTTTGTTCCAATTCTTCTCATTCCCATTGAAACTTTTCAAATCCCTCTCAAAATTGTTGAAATTCTCTTGAAGCTTTTAAAATTCTCTCTAGAATTTTCAAAATCCATGTCCACATGTTTACAATTTCATGTAAATATTTGCTAAAATTCCAGTTGAAATTTTTTCAAAGTCCCTGAAAAATTTTCCCATTTTTGTCCCAATTCTTCCCATTCCCATTGAAACTTTTCAAATCCCTCTCAAAATTGTTGAAATTCTCTTGAAGCTTTTAAAATTCTCTCTAGAATTTTCAAAATCCATGTCCACATGTTTACAATTTCACGTCAAAAAATGGCTAAAATTCCAGTTGAAATTTTTTAAAAGTCCCTTCAAAATTTTCCAATTTTTGTCCCAATTCTTCCCATTCCCTTTGAAACTTTTCAAATCCCTCTCCAAATTGTTGAAATTCTCTTGAAGCTTTTAAAATTCTCTCCAGAATTTTCAAAATCCATGTCCACATGTTTACAATTTCACGTCAAAAAATGGCTAAAATTCCAGTTGAAATTTTTTCAAAGTCCCTTAAAAATTTTCCAATTTTTGTCCCAATTCTTCCCATTCCCATTGAAACTTTTCAAATCCCTCTCCAAATTGTTGAAATTCTCTTGAAGCTTTTAAAATTCTCTCTAGAATTTTCAAAATCCATGTCCACATGTTTACAATTTCACGTCAAAAAATGGCTAAAATTCCAGTTGAAATGTTTTCAAAGTCCCTTAAAAATTTTCCAATTTTTGTCCCAATTCTTCCCATTCCCATTGAGACTTTTCAAATCCCTCTCCAAATTGTTGAAATTCTCTTGAAGCTTTTAAAATTCTCTCTAGAATTTTCAAAATCCATGTCCACATGTTTACAATTTCACGTCAAAAATGCTAAAATTCCAGTTGAAATTTTTTCAAAGTCCCTTAAAAATTTTCCAATTTTTGTCCCAATTCTTCCCATTCCCATTGAAACTTTTCAAATCCCTCTCAAAATTGTTGAAATTCTCTTGAAGTTTTTAAAATTCTCTCTAGAATTTTCAAAATCCATGTCCACATGTTTACAATGTCACGTAAAAAATTGGCTAAAATTCCAGTTGAAATTTTTTCAAAGTCCCTTAAAAATTTTCCAATTTTTGTCCCAATTCTTCCCATTCCCATTGAGACTTTTCAAATCCCTCTCAAAATTGTTGAAATTCTCTTGAAGCTTTTAAAATTCTCTCTAGAATTTTCAAAATCCATGTCCACATGTTTACAATTTCACATAAAAAAATGGCTAAAATTCCACTTGAAATGTTTTCAAAGTCCCTTAAAAATTTTCCAATTTTTGTCCCAATTCTTCCCATTCCCATTGAAACTTTTCAAATTCCTCTCAAAATTGTTGAAATTCTCTTGAAGCTTTTAAAATTCTCTCTAGAATTTTCAAAATCCATGTCCACATGTTTACAATTTCACGTCAAAAAATGGCTAAAATTCCAGTTGAAATTTTTTAAAAGTCCCTTCAAAATTTTCCAATTTTTGTCCCAATTCTTCCCATTCCCATTGAAACTTTTCAAATCCCTCTCAAAATTGTTGAAATTCTCTTGAAGCTTTTAAAATTCTCTCTAGAATTTTCAAAATCCATGTCCACATGTTTACAATTTCACGTCAAAAAATGGCTAAAATTCCAGTGGAAATTTTTTCAAAGTCCCTTAAAAATTTTCCAATTTTTGTCCCAATTCTTCCCATTCCCATTGAAACTTTTCAAATCCCTCTCCAAATTGTTGAAATTCTCTTGAAGCTTTTAAAATTCTCTCTAGAATTTTCAAAATCCATGTCCACATGTTTACAATTTCACGTCAAAAATGCTAAAATTCCAGTTGAAATTTTTTCAAAGTCCCTTAAAAATTTTCCAATTTTTGTCCCAATTCTTCCCATTCCCATTGAAACTTTTCAAATCCCTCTCCAAATAATTGTTGAAATTCTCTTGAAGTTTTTAAAATTCTCTCTAGAATTTTCAAAATCCATGTCCACATGTTTACAATTTCACGTAAAAAAATGGCTAAAATTCCAGTTGAAATTTTTTCAAAGTCCCTTAAAAATTTTCCAATTTTTGTCCCAATTCTTCCCATTCCCATTGAGACTTTTCAAATCCCTCTCAAAATTGTTGAAATTCTCTTGAAGCTTTTAAAATTCTCTCTAGAATTTTCAAAATCCATGTCCACATGTTTACAATTTCACGTCAAAAATGCTAAAATTCCAGTTGAAATGTTTTCAAAGTCCCTTAAAAATTTTCCAATTTTTGTCCCAATTCTTCCCATTCCCATTGAGACTTTTCAAATCCCTCTCAAAATTGTTGAAATTCTCTGAAGCTTTTAAAATTCTCTCCAGAATTTTCAAAATCCATGTCCACATGTTTACAATTTCACATTAAAAAATGGCTAAAATTCCAGTGGAAATGTTTTCAAAGTCCCTGAAAAATTTTCCAATTTTTGTCCCAATTCTTCCCACTCCCATTGAAACTTTTCGAATCCCTCTCAAAATTGTTGAAATTCTCTTGAAGCTTTTAAAATTCTCTCTAGAATTTTCAAAATCCATGTCCACATGTTTACAATTTCAGGTAAAAAAATGGCTAAAATTCCAGCTGAAATTTTTTCAAAGTCCTTAAAAATTTTCCAATTTTTGTTCCAATTCTTCTCATTCCCATTGAAACTTTTCAAATCCCTCTCAAAATTGTTGAAATTCTCTTGAAGCTTTTAAAATTCTCTCTAGAATTTTCAAAATCCATGTCCACATGTTTACAATTTCATGTAAATATTTGCTAAAATTCCAGTTGAAATTTTTTCAAAGTCCCTTAAAAATTTTCCCATTTTTGTCCCAATTCTTCCCATTCCCATTGAAACTTTTCAAATCCCTCTCAAAATTGTTGAAATTCTCTTGAAGCTTTTAAAATTCTCTCTAGAATTTTCAAAATCCATGTCCACATGTTTACAATTTCACGTCAAAAAATGGCTAAAATTCCAGTTGAAATTTTTTAAAAGTCCCTTCAAAATTTCCAATTTTTGTCCCAATTCTTCCCATTCCCTTTGAAACTTTTCAAATCCCTCTCCAAATTGTTGAAATTCTCTTGAAGCTTTTAAAATTCTCTCTAGAATTTTCAAAATCCATGTCCACATGTTTACAATTTCACGTCAAAAAATGGCTAAAATTCCAGTTGAAATTTTTTCAAAGTCCCTTAAAAATTTTCCAATTTTTGTCCCAATTCTTCCCATTCCCATTGAAACTTTTCAAATCCCTCTCCAAATTGTTGAAATTCTCTTGAAGCTTTTAAAATTCTCTCTAGAATTTTCAAAATCCATGTCCACATGTTTACAATTTCACGTCAAAAAATGGCTAAAATTCCAGTTGAAATGTTTTCAAAGTCCCTTAAAAATTTCCAATTTTTGTCCCAATTCTTCCCATTCCCATTGAGACTTTTCAAATCCCTCTCCAAATTGTTGAAATTCTCTTGAAGCTTTTAAAATTCTCTCTAGAATTTTCAAAATCCATGTCCACATGTTTACAATTTCACGTCAAAAATGCTAAAATTCCAGTTGAAATTTTTTCAAAGTCCCTTAAAAATTTTCCAATTTTTGTCCCAATTCTTCCCATTCCCATTGAAACTTTTCAAATCCCTCTCAAAATTGTTGAAATTCTCTTGAAGTTTTTAAAATTCTCTCTAGAATTTTCAAAATCCATGTCCACATGTTTACAATGTCACGTAAAAAATTGGCTAAAATTCCAGTTGAAATTTTTTCAAAGTCCCTTAAAAATTTTCCAATTTTTGTCCCAATTCTTCCCATTCCCATTGAGACTTTTCAAATCCCTCTCAAAATTGTTGAAATTCTCTTGAAGCTTTTAAAATTCTCTCTAGAATTTTCAAAATCCATGTCCACATGTTTACAATTTCACGTCAAAAAATGGCTAAAATTCCACTTGAAATGTTTTCAAAGTCCCTTAAAAATTTTCCAATTTTTGTCCCAATTCTTCCCATTCCCATTGAAACTTTTCAAATCCCTCTCCAAATTGTTGAAATTCTCTTGAAGCTTTTAAAATTCTCTCTAGAATTTTCAAAATCCATGTCCACATGTTTACAATTTCACGTCAAAAAATGGCTAAAATTCCAGTTGAAATTTTTTAAAAGTCCCTTCAAATTTTCCAATTTTTGTCCCAATTCTTCCCATTCCCATTGAAACTTTTCAAATTCCTCTCAAAATTGTTGAAATTCTCTTGAAGCTTTTAAAATTCTCTCTAGAATTTTCAAAATCCATGTCCACATGTTTACAATTTCACGTCAAAAAATGGCTAAAATTCCAGTTGAAATTTTTTCAAAGTCCCTTAAAAATTTTCCAATTTTTGTCCCAATTCTTCCCATTCCCATTGAAACTTTTCAAATCCCTCTCCAAATTGTTGAAATTCTCTTGAAGCTTTTAAAATTCTCTCTAGAATTTTCAAAATCCATGTCCACATGTTTACAATTTCAGGTAAAAAAATGGCTAAAATTCCAGCTGAAATTTTTTCAAAGTCCCTTCAAAATTTTCCAATTTTTGTCCCAATTCTTCCCATTCCCATTGAAACTTTTCAAATCCCTCTCCAAATTGTTGAAATTCTCTTGAAGCTTTTAAAATTCTCTCCAGAATTTTCAAAATCCATGTCCACATGTTTACAATTTCACGTCAAAAAATGGCTAAAATTCCAGTTGAAATTTTTTCAAAGTCCCTTAAAAATTTTCCAATTTTTGTCCCAATTCTTCCCATTCCCATTGAAACTTTTCAAATCCCTCTCCAAATTGTTGAAATTCTCTGGAAGCTTTTAAAATTCTCTCTAGAATTTTCAAAATCCATGTCCACATGTTTACAATTTCACGTAAAAAAATGGCTAAAATTCCAGTTGAAATTTTTTCAAAGTCCCTTAAAAATTTTCCAATTTTTGTCCCAATTCTTCCCATTCCCATTGAGACTTTTCAAATCCCTCTCCAAATTGTTGAAATTCTCTTGAAGCTTTTAAAATTCTCTCTAGAATTTTCAAAATCCATGTCCACATGTTTACAATTTCAGGTAAAAAAATGGCTAAAATTCCAGCTGAAATTTTTTCAAAGTCCCTTCAAAATTTTCCAATTTTTGTCCCAATTCTTCCCATTCCCATTGAAACTTTTCAAATCCCTCTCCAAATTGTTGAAATTCTCTTGAAGCTTTTAAAATTCTCTCCAGAATTTTCAAAATCCATGTCCACATGTTTACAATTTCACGTCAAAAAATGGCTAAAATTCCAGCTGAAATTTTTTCAAAGTCCCTTCAAAATTTTCCAATTTTTGTCCCAATTCTTCCCATTCCCATTGAAACTTTTCAAATCCCTCTCCAAATTGTTGAAATTCTCTTGAAGCTTTTAAAATTCTCTCCAGAATTTTCAAAATCCATGTCCACATGTTTACAATTTCACGTCAAAAAATGGCTAAAATTCCAGTTGAAATGTTTTCAAAGTCCCTTAAAAATTTTCCAATTTTTGTCCCAATTCTTCCCATTCCCATTGAAACTTTTCAAATCCCTCTCCAAATTGTTGAAATTCTCTGGAAGCTTTTAAAATTCTCTCTAGAATTTTCAAAATCCATGTCCACATGTTTACAATTTCACGTAAAAAAATGGCTAAAATTCCAGTTGAAATTTTTTCAAAGTCCCTTAAAAATTTTCCAATTTTTGTCCCAATTCTTCCCATTCCCATTGAGACTTTTCAAATCCCTCTCCAAATTGTTGAAATTCTCTTGAAGCTTTAAAATTCTCTCTAGAATTTTCAAAATCCATGTCCACATGTTTACAATTTCAGGTAAAAAAATGGCTAAAATTCCAGCTGAAATTTTTTCAAAGTCCCTTCAAAATTTTCCAATTTTTGTCCCAATTCTTCCCATTCCCATTGAAACTTTTCAAATTCCTCTCAAAATTGTTGAAATTCTCTTGAAGCTTTTAAAATTCTCTCCAGAATTTTCAAAATCCATGTCCACATGTTTACAATTTCACGTCAAAAAATGGCTAAAATTCCAGCTGAAATTTTTTCA
Organism: Streptopelia decaocto; assembly: GCF_964273445.1. Lineage (NCBI taxonomy): Eukaryota > Metazoa > Chordata > Aves > Columbiformes > Columbidae > Streptopelia > Streptopelia decaocto. The sequence goes on along the minus strand of NW_028115567.1, from coordinate 33,183 downwards.
AAGTCCCTTCAAAATTTTCCAATTTTTGTCCCAATTCTTCCCATTCCCATTGAAACTTTTCAAATCCCTCTCCAAATTGTTGAAATTCTCTTGAAGCTTTTAAAATTCTCTCCAGAATTTTCAAAATCCATGTCCACATGTTTACAATTTCACGTCAAAAAATGGCTAAAATTCCAGTTGAAATTTTTTCAAAGTCCCTTAAAAATTTTCCAATTTTTGTCCCAATTCTTCCCATTCCCATTGAAACTTTTCAAATCCCTCTCCAAATTGTTGAAATTCTCTGGAAGCTTTTAAAATTCTCTCTAGAATTTTCAAAATCCATGTCCACATGTTTACAATTTCAGGTAAAAAAATGGCTAAAATTCCAGCTGAAATTTTTTCAAAGTCCCTTCAAAATTTTCCAATTTTTGTCCCAATTCTTCCCATTCCCATTGAAACTTTTCAAATCCCTCTCCAAATTGTTGAAATTCTCTTGAAGCTTTTAAAATTCTCTCCAGAATTTTCAAAATCCATGTCCACATGTTTACAATTTCACGTCAAAAAATGGCTAAAATTCCAGTTGAAATTTTTTCAAAGTCCCTTAAAAATTTTCCAATTTTTGTCCCAATTCTTCCCATTCCCATTGAAACTTTTCAAATCCCTCTCCAAATTGTTGAAATTCTCTGGAAGCTTTTAAAATTCTCTCTAGAATTTTCAAAATCCATGTCCACATGTTTACAATTTCACGTAAAAAAATGGCTAAAATTCCAGTTGAAATTTTTTCAAAGTCCCTTAAAAATTTTCCAATTTTTGTCCCAATTCTTCCCATTCCCATTGAGACTTTTCAAATCCCTCTCCAAATTGTTGAAATTCTCTTGAAGCTTTTAAAATTCTCTCTAGAATTTTCAAAATCCATGTCCACATGTTTACAATTTCACATAAAAAAATGGCTAAAATTCCACTTGAAATGTTTTCAAAGTCCCTTAAAAATTTTCCAATTTTTGTCCCAATTCTTCCCATTCCCATTGAAACTTTTCAAATTCCTCTCAAAATTGTTGAAATTCTCTTGAAGCTTTTAAAATTCTCTCTAGAATTTTCAAAATCCATGTCCACATGTTTACAATTTCACGTCAAAAAATGGCTAAAATTCCAGTTGAAATTTTTTCAAAGTCCCTGAAAAATTTTCCAATTTTTGTCCCAATTCTTCCCATTCCCATTGAAACTTTTCAAATCCCTCTCCAAATTGTTGAAATTCTCTTGAAGCTTTTAAAATTCTCTCTAGAATTTTCAAAATCCATGTCCACATGTTTACAATTTCACGTCAAAAAATGGCTAAAATTCCAGTGGAAATTTTTTCAAAGTCCCTTAAAAATTTTCCAATTTTTGTCCCAATTCTTCCCATTCCCATTGAAACTTTTCAAATCCCTCTCAAAATTGTTGAAATTCTCTTGAAGCTTTTAAAATTCTCTCTAGAATTTTCAAAATCCATGTCCACATGTTTACAATTTCATGTCAAAAAATGGCTAAAATTCCAGTTGAAATTTTTTCAAAGTCCCTTAAAAATTTTCCAATTTTTGTCCCAATTCTTCCCATTCCCATTGAAACTTTTCAAATCCCTCTCCAAATTGTTGAAATTCTCTGGAAGCTTTTAAAATTCTCTCTAGAATTTTCAAAATCCATGTCCACATGTTTCCAATTTCACGTCAAAAAATGGCTAAAATTCCAGTTGAAATTTTTTCAAAGTCCCTTAAAAATTTTCCAATTTTTGTCCCAATTCTTCCCATTCCCATTGAGACTTTTCAAATCCCTCTCAAAATTGTTGAAATTCTCTTGAAGCTTTTAAAATTCTCTCTAGAATTTTCAAAATCCATGTCCACATGTTTACAATTTCACGTAAAAAAATGGCTAAAATTCCACTTGAAATGTTTTCAAAGTCCCTTAAAAATTTTCCAATTTTTGTCCCAATTCTTCCCATTCCCATTGAAACTTTTCAAATCCCTCTCCAAATTGTTGAAATTCTCTTGAAGCTTTTAAAATTCTCTCTAGAATTTTCAAAATCCATGTCCACATGTTTACAATTTCATGTAAATATTTGCTAAAATTCCAGTTGAAATTTTTTCAAAGTCCCTTAAAAATTTTCCAATTTTTGTCCCAATTCTTCCCATTCCCATTGAAACTTTTCAAATTCCTCTCCAAATTGTTGAAATTCTCTGGAAGCTTTTAAAATTCTCTCTAGAATTTTCAAAATCCATGTCCACATGTTTACAATTTCACGTCAAAAAATGGCTAAAATTCCAGTTGAAATTTTTTCAAAGTCCCTTAAAAATTTTCCAATTTTTGTCCCAATTCTTCCCATTCCCATTGAAACTTTTCAAATCCCTCTCCAAATTGTTGATATTCTCTTGAAGCTTTTAAAATTCTCTCCAGAATTTTCAAAATCCATGTCCACATGTTTACAATTTCACGTCAAAAAATGGCTAAAATTCCAGTTGAAATTTTTTCAAAGTCCCTTAAAAATTTTCCAATTTTTGTCCCAATTCTTCCCATTCCCATTGAAACTTTTCAAATCCCTCTCAAAATTGTTGAAATTCTCTTGAAGCTTTTAAAATTCTCTCTAGAATTTTCAAAATCCATGTCCACATGTTTACAATTTCATGTCAAAAAATGGCTAAAATTCCAGTTGAAATGTTTTCAAAGTCCCTTAAAAATTTTCCAATTTTTGTCCCAATTCTACCCATTCCCATTGAGACTTTTCAAATCCCTCTCAAAATTGTTGAAATTCTCTTGAAGCTTTTAAAATTCTCTCTAGAATTTTCAAAATCCATGTCCACACGTTTACAATTTCACGTCAAAAAATGGCTAAAATTCCAGTGGAAATTTTTTCAAAGTCCCTTAAAAATTTTCCAATTTTTGTCCCAATTCTTCCCATTCCCATTGAAACTTTTCAAATCCCTCTCCAAATTGTTGAAATTCTCTTGAAGCTTTTAAAATTCTCTCTAGAATTTTCAAAATCCATGTCCACATGTTTACAATTTCACGTCAAAAAATGGCTAAAATTCCAGTTGAAATGTTTTCAAAGTCCCTTAAAATTTTCCAATTTTTGTCCCAATTCTTCCCATTCCCATTGAAACTTTTCAAATCCCTCTCCAAATTGTTGAAATTCTCTTGAAGTTTTTAAAATTCTCTCTAGAATTTTCAAAATCCATGTCCACATGTTTACAATTTCACGTAAAAAAATGGCTAAAATTCCAGTTGAAATTTTTTCAAAGTCCCTTAAAAATTTTCCAATTTTTGTCCCAATTCTTCCCATTCCCATTGAGACTTTTCAAATCCCTCTCAAAATTGTTGAAATTCTCTTGAAGCTTTTAAAATTCTCTCTAGAATTTTCAAAATCCATGTCCACATGTTTACAATTTCACGTAAAAAAATGGCTAAAATTCCACTTGAAATGTTTTCAAAGTCCCTTAAAAATTTTCCAATTTTTGTCCCAATTCTTCCCATTCCCATTGAAACTTTTCAAATCCCTCTCCAAATTGTTGAAATTCTCTTGAAGCTTTTAAAATTCTCTCTAGAATTTTCAAAATCCATGTCCACATGTTTACAATTTCACGTCAAAAAATGGCTAAAATTCCAGTTGAAATTTTTTCAAAGTCCCTTAAAAATTTTCCAATTTTTGTCCCAATTCTTCCCATTCCCATTGAAACTTTTCAAATCCCTCTCCAAATTGTTGAAATTCTCTTGAAGCTTTTAAAATTCTCTCTAGAATTTTCAAAATCCATGTCCACATGTTTACAATTTCAGGTAAAAAAATGGCTAAAATTCCAGCTGAAATTTTTTCAAAGTCCCTTAAAAATTTTCCAATTTTTGTTCCAATTCTTCGCATTCCCATTGAAACTTTTCAAATCCCTCTCAAAATTGTTGAAATTCTCTTGAAGCTTTTAAAATTCTCTCTAGAATCTTCAAAATCCATGTCCACATGTTTACAATTTCATGTAAATATTTGCTAAAATTCCAGTTGAAATTTTTTCAAAGTCCCTTAAAAATTTTCCAATTTTTGTCCCAATTCTTCCCATTCCCATTGAAACTTTTCAAATCCCTCTCAAAATTGTTGAAATTCTGTTGAAGCTTTTAAAATTCTCTCTAGAATTTTCAAAATCCACTTCAACATGTTTACAATTTCACGTCAAAAAATGGCTAAAATTCCAGTTGAAATTTTTTCAAAGTCCCTTAAATTTTTCCAATTTTTGTCCCAATTCTTCCCATTCCCATTGAAACTTTTCAAATCCCTCTCAAAATTGTTGAAATTCTCTTGAAGCTTTTAAAATTCTCTCTAGAATTTTCAAAATCCACTTCAACATGTTTACAATTTCACGTCAAAAAATGGCTAAAATTCCAGTGGAAATGTTTTCAAAGTCCCTTAAAAATTTTCCAATTTTTGTCCCAATTCTTCCCATTCCCATTGAAACTTTTCAAATCCCCCTCAAAATTGTTGAAATTCTGTTGAAGCTTTTAAAATTCTCTCTAGAATTTTCAAAATCCATGTCCACATGTTTACAATTTCACGTCAAAAAATTGCTAATATTCCAGCTGAAATTTTTTCAAAGTCCCTTAAAAATTTTCCAATTTTTGTCCCAATTCTTCCCATTCCCATTGAAACTTTTCAAATCCCTCTCAAAATTGTTGAAATTCTCTTGAAGCTTTTAAAATTCTCTCTAGAATTTTCAAAATCCATGTCCACATGTTTACAATTTCAGGTAAAAAAATGGCTAAAATTCCAGCTGAAATTTTTTCAAAGTCCCTTAAAAATTTTCCAATTTTTGTTCCAATTCTTCTCATTCCCATTGAAACTTTTCAAATCCCTCTCAAAATTGTTGAAATTCTCTTGAAGCTTTTAAAATTCTCTCTAGAATTTTCAAAATCCATGTCCACATGTTTACAATTTCATGTAAATATTTGCTAAAATTCCAGTTGAAATTTTTTCAAAGTCCCTTAAAAATTTTCCAATTTTTGTCCCAATTCTTCCCATTCCCATTGAAACTTTTCAAATTCCTCTCAAAATTGTTGAAATTCTCTTGAAGCTTTTAAAATTCTCTCTAGAATTTTCAAAATCCATGTCCACATGTTTACAATTTCACGTCAAAAAATGGCTAAAATTCCAGTTGAAATTTTTTCAAAGTCCCTTAAAAATTTTCCAATTTTTGTCCCAATTCTTCCCATTCCCATTGAAACTTTTCAAATCCCTCTCCAAATTGTTGAAATTCTCTTGAAGCTTTTAAAATTCTCTCCAGAATTTTCAAAATCCATGTCCACATGTTTACAATTTCACGTCAAAAAATGGCTAAAATTCCAGTTGAAATGTTTTCAAAGTCCCTTAAAAATTTTCCAATTTTTGTCCCAATTCTTCCCATTCCCATTGAAACTTTTCAAATCCCTCTCCAAATTGTTGAAATTCTCTTGAAGCTTTTAAAATTCTCTCTAGAATTTTCAAAATCCGTGTCCACATGTTTACAATTTCACGTCAAAAAATGGCTAAAATTCCAGTTGAAATGTTTTCAAAGTCCCTTAAAAATTTTCCAATTTTTGTCCCAATTCTTCCCATTCCCATTGAGACTTTTCAAATCCCTCTCAAAATTGTTGAAATTCTCTTGAAGCTTTTAAAATTCTCTCTAGAATTTTCAAAATCCATGTCCACATGTTTACAATTTCACGTCAAAAAATGGCTAAAATTCCACTTGAAATTTTTTCAAAGTCCCTTAAAAATTTTCCAATTTTTGTCCCAATTTTTCCCATTCCCATTGAAACTTTTCAAATCCCTCTCAAAATTGTTGAAATTCTCTTGAAGCTTTTAAAATTCTCTCTAGAATTTTCAAAATCCATGTCCACATGTTTACAATTTCACGTCAAAAATGCTAAAATTCCAGCTGAAATTTTTTCAAAGTCCCTTAAAAATTTTCCAATTTTTGTCCCAATTCTTCCCATTCCCATTGAGACTTTTCAAATCCCTCTCAAAATTGTTGAAATTCTCTTGAAGCTTTTAAAATTCTCTCTAGAATTTTCAAAATCCATGTCCACATGTTTACAATTTCACGTAAAAAAATGGCTAAAATTCCACTTGAAATGTTTTCAAAGTCCCTTAAAAATTTTCCAATTTTTGTCCCAATTCTTCCCATTCCCATTGAAACTTTTCAAATCCCTCTCCAAATTGTTGAAATTCTCTTGAAGCTTTTAAAATTCTCTCTAGAATTTTCAAAATCCATGTCCACATGTTTACAATTTCACGTCAAAAAATGGCTAAAATTCCAGTTGAAATTTTTTCAAAGTCCCTTAAAAATTTTCCAATTTTTGTCCCAATTCTTCCCATTCCCATTGAAACTTTTCAAATCCCTCTCCAAATTGTTGAAATTCTCTTGAAGCTTTTAAAATTCTCTCTAGAATTTTCAAAATCCATGTCCACATGTTTACAATTTCAGGTAAAAAAATGGCTAAAATTCCAGCTGAAATTTTTTCAAAGTCCCTTAAAAATTTTCCAATTTTTGTTCCAATTCTTCGCATTCCCATTGAAACTTTTCAAATCCCTCTCAAAATTGTTGAAATTCTCTTGAAGCTTTTAAAATTCTCTCTAGAATCTTCAAAATCCATGTCCACATGTTTACAATTTCATGTAAATATTTGCTAAAATTCCAGTTGAAATTTTTTCAAAGTCCCTTAAAAATTTTCCAATTTTTGTCCCAATTCTTCCCATTCCCATTGAAACTTTTCAAATCCCTCTCAAAATTGTTGAAATTCTGTTGAAGCTTTTAAAATTCTCTCTAGAATTTTCAAAATCCACTTCAACATGTTTACAATTTCACGTCAAAGAATGGCTAAAATTCCAGTTGAAATTTTTTCAAAGTCCCTTAAATTTTTCCAATTTTTGTCCCAATTCTTCCCATTCCCATTGAAACTTTTCAAATCCCTCTCAAAATTGTTGAAATTCTCTTGAAGCTTTTAAAATTCTCTCTAGAATTTTCAAAATCCACTTCAACATGTTTACAATTTCACGTCAAAAAATGGCTAAAATTCCAGTTGAAATTTTTTCAAAGTCCCTTAAAAATTTTCCAATTTTTGTCCCAATTCTTCCCATTCCCATTGAAACTTTTCAAATCCCTCTCCAAATTGTTGAAATTCTCTTGAAGCTTTTAAAATTCTCTCTAGAATTTTCAAAATCCATGTCCACATGTTTACAATTTCACGTCAAAAAATTGCTAATATTCCAGTTGAAATTTTTTCAAAGTCCCTGAAAAATTTTCCAATTTTTGTCCCAATTCTTCCCATTCCCATTGAAACTTTTCAAATCCCTCTCAAAATTGTTGAAATTCTCTTGAAGCTTTTAAAATTCTCTCTAGAATTTTCAAAATCCATGTCCACATGTTTACAATTTCACGTCAAAAAATGGCTAAAATTCCAGTTGAAATGTTTTCAAAGTCCCTTAAAAATTTTCCAATTTTTGTCCCAATTCTTCCCATTCCCATTGAGACTTTTCAAATCCCTCTCAAAATTGTTGAAATTCTCTTGAAGCTTTTAAAATTCTCTCTAGAATTTTCAAAATCCATGTCCACATGTTTACAATTTCACGTCAAAAAATGGCTAAAATTCCAGTGGAAATTTTTTCAAAGTCCCTTAAAAATTTTCCAATTTTTGTCCCAATTCTTCCCATTCCCATTGAAACTTTTCAAATCCCTCTCCAAATTGTTGAAATTCTCTTGAAGCTTTTAAAATTCTCTCTAGAATTTTCAAAATCCATGTCCACATGTTTACAATTTCACGTCAAAAATGCTAAAATTCCAGCTGAAATTTTTTCAAAGTCCCTTAAAAATTTTCCAATTTTTGTCCCAATTCTTCCCATTCCCATTGAAACTTTTCAAATCCCTCTCCAAATTGTTGAAATTCTCTTGAAGTTTTTAAAATTCTCTCTAGAATTTTCAAAATCCATGTCCACATGTTTACAATTTCAGGTAAAAAAATGGCTAAAATTCCAGTTGAAATTTTTTCAAAGTCCCTTAAAAATTTTCCAATTTTTGTCCCAATTCTTCCCATTCCCATTGAGACTTTTCAAATCCCTCTCAAAATTGTTGAAATTCTCTTGAAGCTTTTAAAATTCTCTCTAGAATTTTCAAAATCCATGTCCACATGTTTACAATTTCACGTAAAAAATGGCTAAAATTCCACTTGAAATGTTTTCAAAGTCCCTTAAAAATTTTCCAATTTTTGTCCCAATTCTTCCCATTCCCATTGAAACTTTTCAAATCCCTCTCCAAATTGTTGAAATTCTCTTGAAGCTTCTAAAATTCTCTCTAGAATTTTCAAAATCCATGTCCACATGTTTACAATTTCACGTCAAAAAATGGCTAAAATTCCAGTTGAAATTTTTTCAAAGTCCCTTAAAAATTTTCCAATTTTTGTCCCAATTCTTCCCATTCCCATTGAAACTTTTCAAATCCCTCTCCAAATTGTTGAAATTCTCTTGAAGCTTTTAAAATTCTCTCTAGAATTTTCAAAATCCATGTCCACATGTTTACAATTTCAGGTAAAAAAATGGCTAAAATTCCAGCTGAAATGTTTTCAAAGTCCCTTAAAAATTTTCCAATTTTTGTTCCAATTCTTCGCATTCCCATTGAAACTTTTCAAATCCCTCTCAAAATTGTTGAAATTCTCTTGAAGCTTTTAAAATTCTCTCTAGAATTTTCAAAATCCATGTCCACATGTTTACAATTTCATGTAAATATTTGCTAAAATTCCAGTTGAAATTTTTTCAAAGTCCCTTAAAAATTTTCCAATTTTTGTCCCAATTCTTCCCATTCCCATTGAAACTTTTCAAATCCCTCTCAAAATTGTTGAAATTCTCTTGAAGCTTTTAAAATTCTCTCTAGAATTTTCAAAATCCACTTCAACATGTTTACAATTTCACGTCAAAAAATGGCTAAAATTCCAGTTGAAATTTTTTCAAAGTCCCTTAAAAATTTCCAGTTTTTGTCCCAATTCTTCCCATTCCCATTGAAACTTTTCAAATCCCCCTCAAAATTGTTGAAATTCTGTTGAAGCTTTTAAAATTCTCTCTAGAATTTTCAAAATCCACTTCAACATGTTTACAATTTCACGTCAAAAAATGGCTAAAATTCCAGTTGAAATTTTTTCAAAGTCCCATAAAAATTTTCCCATTTTTGTCCCAATTCTTCCCATTCCCATTGAAACTTTTCAAATCCCTCTCCAAATTGTTGAAATTCTCTTGAAGCTTTTAAAATTCTCTCTAGAATTTTCAAAATCCATGTCCACATGTTTACAATTTCAGGTAAAAAAATGGCTAAAATTCCAGCTGAAATTTTTTCAAAGTCCCTTAAAAATTTTCCAATTTTTTTTCCAATTCTTCGCATTCCCATTGAAACTTTTCAAATCCCTCTCAAAATTGTTGAAATTCTCTTGAAGCTTTTAAAATTCTCTCTAGAATTTTCAAAATCCATGTCCACATGTTTACAATTTCACGTCAAAAAATGGCTAAAATTCCAGTTGAAATTTTTTCAAAGTCCCTTAAAAATTTTCCAATTTTTGTCCCAATTCTTCCCATTCCCATTGAAACTTTTCAAATCCCTCTCAAAATTGTTGAAATTCTCTTGAAGCTTTTAAAATTCTCTCTAGAATTTTCAAAATCCATGTCCACATGTTTACAATTTCACGTCAAAAATGCTAAAATTCCAGTTGAAATTTTTTCAAAGTCCCTTAAAAATTTTCCAATTTTTGTCCCAATTCTTCCCATTCCCATTGAAACTTTTCAAATCCCTCTCCAAATTGTTGAAATTCTCTTGAAGCTTTTAAAATTCTCTCCAGAATTTTCAAAATCCATGTCCACATGTTTACAATTTCACGTCAAAAAATGGCTAAAATTCCAGTTGAAATTTTTTCAAAGTCCCTTAAAAATTTTCCAATTTTTGTCCCAATTCTTCCCATTCCCATTGAAACTTTTCAAATCCCTCTCCAAATTGTTGAAATTCTCTTGAAGCTTTTAAAATTCTCTCTAGAATTTTCAAAATCCATGTCTACATGTTTACAATTTCACGTCAAAAAATGGCTAAAATTCCAGTTGAAATTTTTTCAAAGTCCCTTAAAAATTTTCCAATTTTTGTCCCAATTCTTCCCATTCCCATTGAAACTTTTCAAATCCCTCTCAAAATTGTTGAAATTCTCTTGAAGCTTTTAAAATTCTCTCTAGAATTTTCAAAATCCACTTCAACATGTTTACAATTTCACGTCAAAAAATGGCTAAAATTCCAGTTGAAATTTTTTCAAAGTCCCTTAAAAATTTTCCAATTTTTGTCCCAATTCTTCCCATTCCCATTGAAACTTTTCAAATCCCTCTCAAAATTGTTGAAATTCTCTTGAAGCTTTTAAAATTCTCTCTAGAATTTTCAAAATCCATGGCCACATGTTTACAATTTCACATCAAAAAATGGCTAAAATTCCAGTTGAAATTTTTTCAAAGTCCCTTAAAAATTTTCCAATTTTTGTCCCAATTCTTCCCATTCCCATTGAAACTTTTCAAATCCCTCTCAAAATTGTTGAAATTCTCTTGAAGCTTTTAAAATTCTCTCTAGAATTTTCAAAATCCATGTCTACATGTTTACAATTTCACGTCAAAAAATGGCTAAAATTCCAGTTGAAATTTTTTCAAAGTCCCTTAAATTTTTCCAATTTTTGTCCCAATTCTTCCCATTCCCATTGAAACTTTTCAAATCCCTCTCAAAATTGTTGAAATTCTGTTGAAGCTTTTAAAATTCTCTCTAGAATTTTCAAAATCCACTTCAACATGTTTACAATTTCACGTAAAAAAATGGCTAAAATTCCAGTTGAAATTTTTTCAAAGTCCCTTAAAAATTTTCCAATTTTTGTCCCAATTCTTCCCATTCCCATTGAAACTTTTCAAATCCCTCTCAAAATTGTTGAAATTCTCTTGAAGCTTTTAAAATTCTCTCTAGAATTTTCAAAATCCATGGCCACATGTTTACAATTTCACGTCAAAAAATGGCTAAAATTCCAGTTGAAATTTTTTCAAAGTCCCTTAAAAATTTTCCAATTTTTGTCCCAATTCTTCCCATTCCCATTGAAACTTTTCAAATCCCTCTCCAAATTGTTGAAATTCTCTTGAAGCTTTTAAAATTCTCTCTAGAATTTTCAAAATCCATGTCCACATGTTTACAATTTCAGGTAAAAAAATGGCTAAAATTCCAGCTGAAATTTTTTCAAAGTCCCTTAAAAATTTTCCAATTTTTGTCCCAATTCTTCCCATTCCCATTGAAACTTTTCAAATCCCTCTCAAAATTGTTGAAATTCTCTTGAAGCTTTTAAAATTCTCTCTAGAATTTTCAAAATCCATGTCCACATGTTTACAATTTCATGTAAATATTTGCTAAAATTCCAGTTGAAATTTTTTCAAAGTCCCTTAAAAATTTTCCAATTTTTGTCCCAATTCTTCCCATTCCCATTGAAACTTTTCAAATCCCTCTCAAAATGGTTGAAATTCTCTTGAAGCTTTTAAAATTCTCTCTAGAATTTTCAAAATCCATGGCCACATGTTTACAATTTCATGTAAATATTTGCTAAAATTCCAGTTGAAATTTTTTCAAAGTCCCTTAGAAATTTTCCAATTTTTGTCCCAATTCTTCCCATTCCCATTGAAACTTTTCAAATCCCTCTCAAAATTGTTGAAATTCTCTTGAAGCTTTTAAAATTCTCTCTAGAATTTTCAAAATCCATGTCCACATGTTTACAATTTCACGTCAAAAAATGGCTAAAATTCCAGTTGAAATGTTTTCAAAGTCCCTTAAATTTTTCCAATTTTTGTCCCAATTCTTCCCATTCCCATTGAAACTTTTCAAATCCCTCTCAAAATTGTTGAAATTCTCTTGAAGCTTTTAAAATTCTCTCTAGAATTTTCAAAATCCACTTCAACATGTTTACAATTTCACGTCAAAAAATGGCTAAAATTCCAGTTGAAATTTTTTCAAAGTCCCTTAAAAATTTTCCAATTTTTGTCCCAATTCTTCCCATTCCCATTGAAACTTTTCAAATCCCTCTCCAAATTGTTGAAATTCTCTTGAAGCTTTTAAAATTCTCTCTAGAATTTTCAAAATCCATGTCCACATGTTTACAATTTCACGTCAAAAAATTGCTAATATTCCAGTTGAAATTTTTTCAAAGTCCCTGAAAAATTTTCCAATTTTTGTCCCAATTCTTCCCATTCCCATTGAAACTTTTCAAATCCCTCTCAAAATTGTTGAAATTCTCTTGAAGCTTTTAAAATTCTCTCTAGAATTTTCAAAATCCATGTCCACATGTTTACAATTTCACGTCAAAAAATGGCTAAAATTCCAGTTGAAATGTTTTCAAAGTCCCTTAAAAATTTTCCAATTTTTGTCCCAATTCTTCCCATTCCCATTGAGACTTTTCAAATCCCTCTCAAAATTGTTGAAATTCTCTTGAAGCTTTTAAAATTCTCTCTAGAATTTTCAAAATCCATGTCCACATGTTTACAATTTCACGTCAAAAATGCTAAAATTCCAGTTGAAATTTTTTCAAAGTCCCTTAAAAATTTTCCAATTTTTGTCCCAATTCTTCCCATTCCCATTGAAACTTTTCAAATCCCTCTCAACATTGTTGAAATTCTCTTGAAGTTTTTAAAATTCTCTCTAGAATTTTCAAAATCCATGTCCACATGTTTACAATTTCACGTAAAAAAATGGCTAAAATTCCAGTTGAAATTTTTTCAAAGTCCCTTAAAAATTTTCCAATTTTTGTCCCAATTCTTCCCATTCCCATTGAGACTTTTCAAATCCCTCTCAAAATTGTTGAAATTCTCTTGAAGCTTTTAAAATTCTCTCTAGAATTTTCAAAATCCATGTCCACATGTTTACAATTTCACGTAAAAAAATGGCTAAAATTCCACTTGAAATGTTTTCAAAGTCCCTTAAAAATTTTCCAATTTTTGTCCCAATTCTTCCCATTCCCATTGAAACTTTTCAAATCCCTCTCCAAATTGTTGAAATTCTCTTGAAGCTTTTAAAATTCTCTCTAGAATTTTCAAAATCCATGTCCACATGTTTACAATTTCACTTCAAAAAATGGCTAAAATTCCAGTTGAAATTTTTTCAAAGTCCCTTAAAAATTTTCCAATTTTTGTCCCAATTCTTCCCATTCCCATTGAAACTTTTCAAATCCCTCTCCAAATTGTTGAAATTCTCTTGAAGCTTTTAAAATTCTCTCTAGAATTTTCAAAATCCATGTCCACATGTTTACAATTTCAGGTAAAAAATGGCTAAAATTCCAGCTGAAATTTTTTCAAAGTCCCTTAAAAATTTTCCAATTTTTGTTCCAATTCTTCCCATTCCCATTGAAACTTTTCAAATCCCTCTCAAAATTGTTGAAATTCTCTTGAAGCTTTTAAAATTCTCTCTAGAATTTTCAAAATCCATGTCCACATGTTTACAATTTCATGTAAATATTTGCTAAAATTCCAGTTGAAATTTTTTCAAAGTCCCTTAAAAATTTTCCAATTTTTGTCCCAATTCTTCCCATTCCCATTGAAACTTTTCAAATCCCTCTCCAAATTGTTGAAATTCTGTTGAAGCTTTTAAAATTCTCTCTAGAATTTTCAAAATCCACTTCAACATGTTTACAATTTCACGTCAAAAATGGCTAAAATTCCAGTTGAAATTTTTTCAAAGTCCCTTAAATTTTTCCAATTTTTGTCCCAATTCTTCCCATTCCCATTGAAACTTTTCAAATCCCTCTCAAAATTGTTGAAATTCTCTTGAAGCTTTTAAAATTCTCTCTAGAATTTTCAAAATCCACTTCAACATGTTTACAATTTCACGTCAAAAAATGGCTAAAATTCCAGTTGAAATTTTTTCAAAGTCCCTTAAAAATTTTCCAATTTTTGTCCCAATTCTTCCCATTCCCATTGAAACTTTTCAAATCCCCCTCAAAATTGTTGAAATTCTGTTGAAGCTTTTAAAATTCTCTCTAGAATTTTCAAAATCCATGTCCACATGTTTACAATTTCACGTCAAAAAATTGCTAATATTCCAGTTGAAATTTTTTCAAAGTCCCTGAAAAATTTTCCAATTTTTGTCCCAATTCTTCCCATTCCCATTGAAACTTTTCAAATCCCTCTCCAAATTGTTGAAATTCTCTTGAAGCTTTTAAAATTCTCTCTAGAATTTTCAAAATCCATGGCCACATGTTTACAATTTCACGTCAAAAAATTGCTAATATTCCAGTTGAAATTTTTTCAAAGTCCCTTAAAAATTTTCCAATTTTTGTCCCAATTCTTCCCATTCCCATTGAAACTTTTCAAATCCCTCTCAAAATTGTTGAAATTCTCTTGAAGCTTTTAAAATTCTCTCTAGAATTTTCAAAATCCATGTCCACATGTTTACAATTTCACGTCAAAAAATGGCTAAAATTCCAGTTGAAATGTTTTCAAAGTCCCTTAAAAATTTTCCAATTTTTGTCCCAATTCTTCCCATTCCCATTGAAACTTTTCAAATCCCTCTCCAAATTGTTGAAATTCTCTTGAAGCTTTTAAAATTCTCTCTAGAATTTTCAAAATCCATGGCCACATGTTTACAATTTCACGTCAAAAAATGGCTAAAATTCCAGTTGAAATGTTTTCAAAGTCCCTTAAAAATTTTCCAATTTTTGTCCCAATTCTTCCCATTCCCATTGAAACTTTTCAAATCCCTCTCAAAATTGTTGAAATTCTCTTGAAGCTTTTAAAATTCTCTCTAGAATTTTCAAAATCCATGTCCACATGTTTACAATTTCACGTCAAAAATGCTAAAATTCCAGTTGAAATTTTTTCAAAGTCCCTTAAAAATTTTCCAATTTTTGTCCCAATTCTTCCCATTCCCATTGAAACTTTTCAAATCCCTCTCCAAATTGTTGAAATTCTCTTGAAGCTTTTAAAATTCTCTCTAGAATTTTCAAAATCCATGTCCACATGTTTACAATTTCAGGTAAAAAAATGGCTAAAATTCCAGTTGAAATTTTTTCAAAGTCCCTTAAAAATTTTCCAATTTTTGTCCCAATTCTTCCCATTCCCATTGAGACTTTTCAAATCCCTCTCAAAATTGTTGAAATTCTCTTGAAGCTTTTAAAATTCTCTCTAGAATTTTCAAAATCCATGTCCACATGTTTACAATTTCACGTAAAAAATGGCTAAAATTCCACTTGAAATGTTTTCAAAGTCCCTTAAAAATTTTCCAATTTTTGTCCCAATTCTTCCCATTCCCATTGAAACTTTTCAAATCCCTCTCCAAATTGTTGAAATTCTCTTGAAGCTTCTAAAATTCTCTCTAGAATTTTCAAAATCCATGTCCACATGTTTACAATTTCACGTCAAAAAATGGCTAAAATTCCAGTTGAAATTTTTTCAAAGTCCCTTAAAAATTTTCCAATTTTTGTCCCAATTCTTCCCATTCCCATTGAAACTTTTCAAATCCCTCTCCAAATTGTTGAAATTCTCTTGAAGCTTTTAAAATTCTCTCTAGAATTTTCAAAATCCATGGCCACATGTTTACAATTTCACGTCAAAAAATTGCTAATATTCCAGTTGAAATTTTTTCAAAGTCCCTTAAAAATTTTCCAATTTTTGTCCCAATTCTTCCCATTCCCATTGAAACTTTTCAAATCCCTCTCAAAATTGTTGAAATTCTCTTGAAGCTTTTAAAATTCTCTCTAGAATTTTCAAAATCCATGTCCACATGTTTACAATTTCACGTCAAAAAATGGCTAAAATTCCAGTTGAAATTTTTTCAAAGTCCCTTAAAAATTTTCCAATTTTTGTCCCAATTCTTCCCATTCCCATTGAGACTTTTCAAATCCCTCTCAAAATTGTTGAAATTCTCTTGAAGCTTTTAAAATTCTCTCTAGAATTTTCAAAATCCATGTCCACATGTTTACAATTTCACGTCAAAAAATGGCTAAAATTCCAGTGGAAATTTTTTCAAAGTCCCTTAAAAATTTTCCAATTTTTGTCCCAATTCTTCCCATTCCCATTGAAACTTTTCAAATCCCTCTCAAAATTGTTGAAATTCTCTTGAAGCTTTTAAAATTCTCTCTAGAATTTTCAAAATCCATGTCCACATGTTTACAATTTCACGTCAAAAATGCTAAAATTCCAGTTGAAATTTTTTCAAAGTCCCTTAAAAATTTTCCAATTTTTGTCCCAATTCTTCCCATTCCCATTGAAACTTTTCAAATCCCTCTCCAAATTGTTGAAATTCTCTTGAAGCTTTTAAAATTCTCTCTAGAATTTTCAAAATCCATGTCCACATGTTTACAATTTCAGGTAAAAAAATGGCTAAAATTCCAGTTGAAATTTTTTCAAAGTCCCTTAAAAATTTTCCAATTTTTGTCCCAATTCTTCCCATTCCCATTGAGACTTTTCAAATCCCTCTCAAAATTGTTGAAATTCTCTTGAAGCTTTTAAAATTCTCTCTAGAATTTTCAAAATCCATGTCCACATGTTTACAATTTCACGTAAAAAATGGCTAAAATTCCACTTGAAATGTTTTCAAAGTCCCTTAAAAATTTTCCAATTTTTGTCCCAATTCTTCCCATTCCCATTGAAACTTTTCAAATCCCTCTCCAAATTGTTGAAATTCTCTTGAAGCTTCTAAAATTCTCTCTAGAATTTTCAAAATCCATGTCCACATGTTTACAATTTCACGTCAAAAAATGGCTAAAATTCCAGTTGAAATTTTTTCAAAGTCCCTTAAAAATTTTCCAATTTTTGTCCCAATTCTTCCCATTCCCATTGAAACTTTTCAAATCCCTCTCCAAATTGTTGAAATTCTCTTGAAGCTTTTAAAATTCTCTCTAGAATTTTCAAAATCCATGTCCACATGTTTACAATTTCAGGTAAAAAAATGGCTAAAATTCCAGCTGAAATGTTTTCAAAGTCCCTTAAAAATTTTCCAATTTTTGTTCCAATTCTTCGCATTCCCATTGAAACTTTTCAAATCCCTCTCAAAATTGTTGAAATTCTCTTGAAGCTTTTAAAATTCTCTCTAGAATTTTCAAAATCCATGTCCACATGTTTACAATTTCATGTAAATATTTGCTAAAATTCCAGTTGAAATTTTTTCAAAGTCCCTTAAAAATTTTCCAATTTTTGTCCCAATTCTTCCCATTCCCATTGAAACTTTTCAAATCCCTCTCAAAATTGTTGAAATTCTGTTGAAGCTTTTAAAATTCTCTCTAGAATTTTCAAAATCCACTTCAACATGTTTACAATTTCACGTCAAAAAATGGCTAAAATTCCAGTTGAAATTTTTTCAAAGTCCCTTAAATTTTTCCAATTTTTGTCCCAATTCTTCCCATTCCCATTGAAACTTTTCAAATCCCTCTCAAAATTGTTGAAATTCTCTTGAAGCTTTTAAAATTCTCTCTAGAATTTTCAAAATCCACTTCAACATGTTTACAATTTCACGTCAAAAAATGGCTAAAATTCCAGTTGAAATTTTTTCGAAGTCCCTTAAAAATTTTCCAATTTTTGTCCCAATTCTTCCCATTCCCATTGAAACTTTTCAAATCCCCCTCAAAATTGTTGAAATTCTGTTGAAGCTTTTAAAATTCTCTCTAGAATTTTCAAAATCCACTTCAACATGTTTACAATTTCACGTCAAAAAATGGCTAAAATTCCAGTTGAAATTTTTTCAAAGTCCCATAAAAATTTTCCAATTTTTGTCCCAATTCTTCCCATTCCCATTGAAACTTTTCAAATCCCTCTCCAAATTGTTGAAATTCTCTTGAAGCTTTTAAAATTCTCTCTAGAATTTTCAAAATCCATGTCCACATGTTTACAATTTCAGGTAAAAAAATGGCTAAAATTCCAGCTGAAATTTTTTCAAAGTCCCTTAAAAATTTTCCAATTTTTTTTCCAATTCTTCGCATTCCCATTGAAACTTTTCAAATCCCTCTCAAAATTGTTGAAATTCTCTTGAAGCTTTTAAAATTCTCTCTAGAATTTTCAAAATCCATGTCCACATGTTTACAATTTCACGTCAAAAAATGGCTAAAATTCCAGTGGAAATTTTTTCAAAGTCCCTTAAAAATTTTCCAATTTTTGTCCCAATTCTTCCCATTCCCATTGAAACTTTTCAAATCCCTCTCAAAATTGTTGAAATTCTCTTGAAGCTTTTAAAATTCTCTCTAGAATTTTCAAAATCCATGTCCACATGTTTACAATTTCACGTCAAAAATGCTAAAATTCCAGTTGAAATTTTTTCAAAGTCCCTTAAAAATTTTCCAATTTTTGTCCCAATTCTTCCCATTCCCATTGAAACTTTTCAAATCCCTCTCCAAATTGTTGAAATTCTCTTGAAGCTTTTAAAATTCTCTCTAGAATTTTCAAAATCCATGTCCACATGTTTACAATTTCAGGTAAAAAAATGGCTAAAATTCCAGTTGAAATTTTTTCAAAGTCCCTTAAAAATTTTCCAATTTTTGTCCCAATTCTTCCCATTCCCATTGAGACTTTTCAAATCCCTCTCAAAATTGTTGAAATTCTCTTGAAGCTTTTAAAATTCTCTCTAGAATTTTCAAAATCCATGTCCACATGTTTACAATTTCACGTAAAAAATGGCTAAAATTCCACTTGAAATGTTTTCAAAGTCCCTTAAAAATTTTCCAATTTTTGTCCCAATTCTTCCCATTCCCATTGAAACTTTTCAAATCCCTCTCCAAATTGTTGAAATTCTCTTGAAGCTTCTAAAATTCTCTCTAGAATTTTCAAAATCCATGTCCACATGTTTACAATTTCACGTCAAAAAATGGCTAAAATTCCAGTTGAAATTTTTTCAAAGTCCCTTAAAAATTTTCCAATTTTTGTCCCAATTCTTCCCATTCCCATTGAAACTTTTCAAATCCCTCTCCAAATTGTTGAAATTCTCTTGAAGCTTTTAAAATTCTCTCTAGAATTTTCAAAATCCATGTCCACATGTTTACAATTTCAGGTAAAAAAATGGCTAAAATTCCAGCTGAAATGTTTTCAAAGTCCCTTAAAAATTTTCCAATTTTTGTTCCAATTCTTCGCATTCCCATTGAAACTTTTCAAATCCCTCTCAAAATTGTTGAAATTCTCTTGAAGCTTTTAAAATTCTCTCTAGAATTTTCAAAATCCATGTCCACATGTTTACAATTTCATGTAAATATTTGCTAAAATTCCAGTTGAAATTTTTTCAAAGTCCCTTAAAAATTTTCCAATTTTTGTCCCAATTCTTCCCATTCCCATTGAAACTTTTCAAATCCCTCTCAAAATTGTTGAAATTCTGTTGAAGCTTTTAAAATTCTCTCTAGAATTTTCAAAATCCACTTCAACATGTTTACAATTTCACGTCAAAAAATGGCTAAAATTCCAGTTGAAATTTTTTCAAAGTCCCTTAAATTTTTCCAATTTTTGTCCCAATTCTTCCCATTCCCATTGAAACTTTTCAAATCCCTCTCAAAATTGTTGAAATTCTCTTGAAGCTTTTAAAATTCTCTCTAGAATTTTCAAAATCCACTTCAACATGTTTACAATTTCACGTCAAAAAATGGCTAAAATTCCAGTTGAAATTTTTTCGAAGTCCCTTAAAAATTTTCCAATTTTTGTCCCAATTCTTCCCATTCCCATTGAAACTTTTCAAATCCCCCTCAAAATTGTTGAAATTCTGTTGAAGCTTTTAAAATTCTCTCTAGAATTTTCAAAATCCACTTCAACATGTTTACAATTTCACGTCAAAAAATGGCTAAAATTCCAGTTGAAATTTTTTCAAAGTCCCATAAAAATTTTCCAATTTTTGTCCCAATTCTTCCCATTCCCATTGAAACTTTTCAAATCCCTCTCCAAATTGTTGAAATTCTCTTGAAGCTTTTAAAATTCTCTCTAGAATTTTCAAAATCCATGTCCACATGTTTACAATTTCAGGTAAAAAAATGGCTAAAATTCCAGCTGAAATTTTTTCAAAGTCCCTTAAAAATTTTCCAATTTTTTTTCCAATTCTTCGCATTCCCATTGAAACTTTTCAAATCCCTCTCAAAATTGTTGAAATTCTCTTGAAGCTTTTAAAATTCTCTCTAGAATTTTCAAAATCCATGTCCACATGTTTACAATTTCATGTAAATATTTGCTAAAATTCCAGTTGAAATTTTTTCAAAGTCCCTTAAAAATTTTCCAATTTTTGTCCCAATTCTTCCCATTCCCATTGAAACTTTTCAAATCCCTCTCCAAATTGTTGAAATTCTCTTGAAGCTTTTAAAATTCTCTCTAGAATTTTCAAAATCCATGTCCACATGTTTACAATTTCACGTCAAAAAATGGCTAAAATTCCAGTTGAAATTTTTTCAAAGTCCCTGAAAAATTTTCCAATTTTTGTCCCAATTCTTCCCATTCCCATTGAAACTTTTCAAATCCCTCTCCAAATTGTTGAAATTCTCTTGAAGCTTTTAAAATTCTCTCTAGAATTTTCAAAATCCATGTCCACATGTTTACAATTTCACGTCAAAAATGCTAAAATTCCAGTTGAAATTTTTTCAAAGTCCCTTAAAAATTTTCCAATTTTTGTCCCAATTCTTCCCATTCCCATTGAAACTTTTCAAATCCCTCTCCAAATTGTTGAAATTCTCTTGAAGCTTTTAAAATTCTCTCCAGAATTTTCAAAATCCATGTCCACATGTTTACAATTTCACGTCAAAAAATGGCTAAAATTCCAGTTGAAATTTTTTCAAAGTCCCTTAAAAATTTTCCAATTTTTGTCCCAATTCTTCCCATTCCCATTGAAACTTTTCAAATCCCTCTCCAAATTGTTGAAATTCTCTTGAAGCTTTTAAAATTCTCTCTAGAATTTTCAAAATCCATGTCTACATGTTTACAATTTCACGTCAAAAAATGGCTAAAATTCCAGTTGAAATTTTTTCAAAGTCCCTTAAAAATTTTCCAATTTTTGTCCCAATTCTTCCCATTCCCATTGAAACTTTTCAAATCCCTCTCCAAATTGTTGAAATTCTCTTGAAGCTTTTAAAATTCTCTCTAGAATTTTCAAAATCCACTTCAACATGTTTACAATTTCACGTCAAAAAATGGCTAAAATTCCAGTTGAAATTTTTTCAAAGTCCCTTAAAAAATTTCCAATTTTTGTCCCAATTCTTCCCATTCCCATTGAAACTTTTCAAATCCCTCTCAAAATTGTTGAAATTCTCTTGAAGCTTTTAAAATTCTCTCTAGAATTTTCAAAATCCATGGCCACATGTTTACAATTTCACATCAAAAAATGGCTAAAATTCCAGTTGAAATTTTTTCAAAGTCCCTTAAAAATTTTCCAATTTTTGTCCCAATTCTTCCCATTCCCATTGAAACTTTTCAAATCCCTCTCAAAATTGTTGAAATTCTCTTGAAGCTTTTAAAATTCTCTCTAGAATTTTCAAAATCCATGTCTACATGTTTACAATTTCACGTCAAAAAATGGCTAAAATTCCAGTTGAAATTTTTTCAAAGTCCCTTAAATTTTTCCAATTTTTGTCCCAATTCTTCCCATTCCCATTGAAACTTTTCAAATCCCTCTCAAAATTGTTGAAATTCTGTTGAAGCTTTTAAAATTCTCTCTAGAATTTTCAAAATCCACTTCAACATGTTTACAATTTCACGTAAAAAAATGGCTAAAATTCCAGTTGAAATTTTTTCAAAGTCCCTTAAAAATTTTCCAATTTTTGTCCCAATTCTTCCCATTCCCATTGAAACTTTTCAAATCCCTCTCAAAATTGTTGAAATTCTCTTGAAGCTTTTAAAATTCTCTCTAGAATTTTCAAAATCCATGGCCACATGTTTACAATTTCACGTCAAAAAATGGCTAAAATTCCAGTTGAAATTTTTTCAAAGTCCCTTAAAAATTTTCCAATTTTTGTCCCAATTCTTCCCATTCCCATTGAAACTTTTCAAATCCCTCTCCAAATTGTTGAAATTCTCTTGAAGCTTTTAAAATTCTCTCTAGAATTTTCAAAATCCATGTCCACATGTTTACAATTTCAGGTAAAAAAATGGCTAAAATTCCAGCTGAAATTTTTTCAAAGTCCCTTAAAAATTTTCCAATTTTTGTCCCAATTCTTCCCATTCCCATTGAAACTTTTCAAATCCCTCTCAAAATTGTTGAAATTCTCTTGAAGCTTTTAAAATTCTCTCTAGAATTTTCAAAATCCATGTCCACATGTTTACAATTTCATGTAAATATTTGCTAAAATTCCAGTTGAAATTTTTTCAAAGTCCCTTAAAAATTTTCCAATTTTTGTCCCAATTCTTCCCATTCCCATTGAAACTTTTCAAATCCCTCTCCAAATTGTTGAAATTCTCTTGAAGCTTTTAAAATTCTCTCTAGAATTTTCAAAATCCATGTCCACATGTTTACAATTTCATGTAAATATTTGCTAAAATTCCAGTTGAAATTTTTTCAAAGTCCTTTAGAAATTTTCCAATTTTTGTCCCAATTCTTCCCATTCCCATTGAAACTTTTCAAATCCCTCTCAAAATTGTTGAAATTCTCTTGAAGCTTTTAAAATTCTCTCTAGAATTTTCAAAATCCATGGCCACATATTTACAATTTCACGTCAAAAAATGGCTAAAATTCCAGTTGAAATTTTTTCAAAGTCCCTTAAAAATTTTCCAATTTTTGTCCCAATTCTTCCCATTCCCATTGAAACTTTTCAAATCCCTCTCAAAATTGTTGAAATTCTCTTGAAGCTTTTAAAATTCTCTCTAGAATTTTCAAAATCCATGTCCACATGTTTACAATTTCACGTCAAAAAATGGCTAAA
Organism: Streptopelia decaocto; assembly: GCF_964273445.1. NCBI lineage: Eukaryota > Metazoa > Chordata > Aves > Columbiformes > Columbidae > Streptopelia > Streptopelia decaocto. The sequence goes on along the minus strand of NW_028115567.1, from coordinate 10,329 downwards.
ATTCCAGTTGAATATTTTTCAACGTCCCTTAAATTTTTCCAATTTTTGTCCCAATTCTTCCCATTCCCATTGAAACTTTTCAAATCCCTCTCAAAATTGTTGAAATTCTCTTGAAGCTTTTAAAATTCTCTCTAGAATTTTCAAAATCCACTTCAACATGTTTACAATTTCACGTCAAAAAATGGCTAAAATTCCAGTTGAAATTTTTTCAAAGTCCCTTAAAAATTTTCCAATTTTTGTCCCAATTCTTCCCATTCCCATTGAAACTTTTCAAATCCCTCTCCAAATTGTTGAAATTCTCTTGAAGCTTTTAAAATTCTCTCTAGAATTTTCAAAATCCATGTCCACATGTTTACAATTTCACGTCAAAAAATTGCTAATATTCCAGTTGAAATTTTTTCAAAGTCCCTGAAAAATTTTCCAATTTTTGTCCCAATTCTTCCCATTCCCATTGAAACTTTTCAAATCCCTCTCAAAATTGTTGAAATTCTCTTGAAGCTTTTAAAATTCTCTCTAGAATTTTCAAAATCCATGTCCACATGTTTACAATTTCACGTCAAAAAATGGCTAAAATTCCAGTTGAAATGTTTTCAAAGTCCCTTAAAAATTTTCCAATTTTTGTCCCAATTCTTCCCATTCCCATTGAGACTTTTCAAATCCCTCTCAAAATTGTTGAAATTCTCTTGAAGCTTTTAAAATTCTCTCTAGAATTTTCAAAATCCATGTCCACATGTTTACAATTTCACGTCAAAAAATGGCTAAAATTCCAGTGGAAATTTTTTCAAAGTCCCTTAAAAATTTTCCAATTTTTGTCCCAATTCTTCCCATTCCCATTGAAACTTTTCAAATCCCTCTCAAAATTGTTGAAATTCTCTTGAAGCTTTTAAAATTCTCTCTAGAATTTTCAAAATCCATGTCCACATGTTTACAATTTCACGTCAAAAATGCTAAAATTCCAGTTGAAATTTTTTCAAAGTCCCTTAAAAATTTTCCAATTTTTGTCCCAATTCTTCCCATTCCCATTGAAACTTTTCAAATCCCTCTCCAAATTGTTGAAATTCTCTTGAAGCTTTTAAAATTCTCTCTAGAATTTTCAAAATCCATGTCCACATGTTTACAATTTCACGTAAAAAAATGGCTAAAATTCCAGTTGAAATTTTTTCAAAGTCCCTTAAAAATTTTCCAATTTTTGTCCCAATTCTTCCCATTCCCATTGAGACTTTTCAAATCCCTCTCCAAATTGTTGAAATTCTCTTGAAGCTTTTAAAATTCTCTCTAGAATTTTCAAAATCCATGTCCACATGTTTACAATTTCACGTAAAAAAATGGCTAAAATTCCACTTGAAATGTTTTCAAAGTCCCTTAAAAATTTTCCAATTTTTGTCCCAATTCTTCCCATTCCCATTGAAACTTTTCAAATCCCTCTCCAAATTGTTGAAATTCTCTTGAAGCTTTTAAAATTCTCTCTAGAATTTTCAAAATCCATGTCCACATGTTTACAATTTCACGTCAAAAAATGGCTAAAATTCCAGTTGAAATTTTTTCAAAGTCCCTTAAAAATTTTCCAATTTTTGTCCCAATTCTTCCCATTCCCATTGAAACTTTTCAAATCCCTCTCCAAATTGTTGAAATTCTCTTGAAGCTTTTAAAATTCTCTCTAGAATTTTCAAAATCCATGTCCACATGTTTACAATTTCAGGTAAAAAAATGGCTAAAATTCCAGCTGAAATTTTTTCAAAGTCCCTTAAAAATTTTCCAATTTTTGTTCCAATTCTTCCCATTCCCATTGAAACTTTTCAAATCCCTCTCAAAATTGTTGAAATTCTCTTGAAGCTTTTAAAATTCTCTCTAGAATTTTCAAAATCCATGTCCACATGTTTACAATTTCATGTAAATATTTGCTAAAATTCCAGTTGAAATTTTTTCAAAGTCCCTTAAAAATTTTCCAATTTTTGTCCCAATTCTTCCCATTCCCATTGAAACTTTTCAAATCCCTCTCCAAATTGTTGAAATTCTGTTGAAGCTTTTAAAATTCTCTCTAGAATTTTCAAAATCCACTTCAACATGTTTACAATTTCACGTCAAAAAATGGCTAAAATTCCAGTTGAAATTTTTTCAAAGTCCCTTAAATTTTTCCAATTTTTGTCCCAATTCTTCCCATTCCCATTGAAACTTTTCAAATCCCTCTCAAAATTGTTGAAATTCTCTTGAAGCTTTTAAAATTCTCTCTAGAATTTTCAAAATCCACTTCAACATGTTTACAATTTCACGTCAAAAAATGGCTAAAATTCCAGTTGAAATTTTTTCAAAGTCCCTTAAAAATTTTCCAATTTTTGTCCCAATTCTTCCCATTCCCATTGAAACTTTTCAAATCCCCCTCAAAATTGTTGAAATTCTGTTGAAGCTTTTAAAATTCTCTCTAGAATTTTCAAAATCCATGTCCACATGTTTACAATTTCACGTCAAAAAATTGCTAATATTCCAGTTGAAATTTTTTCAAAGTCCCTGAAAAATTTTCCAATTTTTGTCCCAATTCTTCCCATTCCCATTGAAACTTTTCAAATCCCTCTCAAAATTGTTGAAATTCTCTTGAAGCTTTTAAAATTCTCTCTAGAATTTTCAAAATCCATGGCCACATGTTTACAATTTCACGTCAAAAAATGGCTAAAATTCCAGTTGAAATTTTTTCAAAGTCCCTTAAAAATTTTCCAATTTTTGTCCCAATTCTTCCCATTCCCATTGAAACTTTTCAAATCCCTCTCAAAATTGTTGAAATTCTCTTGAAGCTTTTAAAATTCTCTCTAGAATTTTCAAAATCCACTTCAACATGTTTACAATTTCACGTCAAAAAATGGCTAAAATTCCAGTTGAAATTTTTTCAAAGTCCCTTAAAAATTTTCCAATTTTTGTCCCAATTCTTCCCATTCCCATTGAAACTTTTCAAATCCCTCTCAAAATGGTTGAAATTCTCTTGAAGCTTTTAAAATTCTCTCTAGAATTTTCAAAATCCATGGCCACATGTTTACAATTTCACATAAAAAAATTGCTAAAATTCCAGTTGAAATTTTTTCAAAGTCCCTTAAAAATTTTCCAATTTTTGTCCCAATTCTTCCCATTCCCATTGAAACTTTTCAAATCCCTCTCCAAATTGTTGAAATTCTCTTGAAGCTTTTAAAATTCTCTCTAGAATTTTCAAAATCCATGTCCACATCTTTACAATTTCAGGTAAAAAAATGGCTAAAATTCCAGCTGAAATTTTTTCAAAGTCCCTTAAAAATTTTCCAATTTTTGTTCCAATTCTTCGCATTCCCATTGAAACTTTTCAAATCCCTCTCAAAATTGTTGAAATTCTCTTGAAGCTTTTAAAATTCTCTCTAGAATTTTCAAAATCCATGTCCACATGTTTACAATTTCATGTAAATATTTGCTAAAATTCCAGTTGAAATTTTTTCAAAGTCCCTTAAAAATTTTCCAATTTTTGTCCCAATTCTTCCCATTCCCATTGAAACTTTTCAAATCCCCCTCAAAATTGTTGAAATTCTGTTGAAGCTTTTAAAATTCTCTCTAGAATTTTCAAAATCCATGTCCACATGTTTACAATTTCACGTCAAAAAATTGCTAATATTCCAGTTGAAATTTTTTCAAAGTCCCTGAAAAATTTTCCAATTTTTGTCCCAATTCTTCCCATTCCCATTGAAACTTTTCAAATCCCTCTCCAAATTGTTGAAATTCTCTTGAAGCTTTTAAAATTCTCTCTAGAATTTTCAAAATCCATGGCCACATGTTTACAATTTCACGTCAAAAAATGGCTAAAATTCCAGTTGAAATTTTTTCAAAGTCCCTTAAAAATTTTCCAATTTTTGTCCCAATTCTTCCCATTCCCATTGAAACTTTTCAAATCCCTCTCAAAATTGTTGAAATTCTGTTGAAGCTTTTAAAATTCTCTCTAGAATTTTCAAAATCCACTTCAACATGTTTACAATTTCACGTAAAAAAATGGCTAAAATTCCAGTTGAAATTTTTTCAAAGTCCCTTAAAAATTTTCCAATTTTTGTCCCAATTCTTCCCATTCCCATTGAAACTTTTCAAATCCCTCTCAAAATGGTTGAAATTCTCTTGAAGCTTTTAAAATTCTCTCTAGAATTTTCAAAATCCATGGCCACATGTTTACAATTTCACATAAAAAAATTGCTAAAATTCCAGTTGAAATTTTTTCAAAGTCCCTTAAAAATTTTCCAATTTTTGTTCCAATTCTTCCCATTCCCATTGAAACTTTTCAAATCCCTCTCCAAATTGTTGAAATTCTCTTGAAGCTTTTAAAATTCTCTCTAGAATTTTCAAAATCCATGGCCACATGTTTACAATTTCAGGTAAAAAAATGGCTAAAATTCCAGCTGAAATTTTTTCAAAGTCCCTTAAAAATTTTCCAATTTTTGTTCCAATTCTTCGCATTCCCATTGAAACTTTTCAAATCCCTCTCAAAATTGTTGAAATTCTCTTGAAGCTTTTAAAATTCTCTCTAGAATTTTCAAAATCCATGTCCACATGTTTACAATTTCATGTAAATATTTGCTAAAATTCCAGTTGAAATTTTTTCAAAGTCCCTTAAAAATTTTCCAATTTTTGTCCCAATTCTTCCCATTCCCATTGAAACTTTTCAAATCCCTCTCCAAATTGTTGAAATTCTCTTGAAGCTTTTAAAATTCTCTCTAGAATTTTCAAAATCCATGTCCACATGTTTACAATTTCACGTCAAAAAATGGCTAAAATTCCAGTTGAAATTTTTTCAAAGTCCCTTAAAAATTTTCCAATTTTTGTCCCAATTCTTCCCATTCCCATTGAAACTTTTCAAATCCCTCTCCAAATTGTTGAAATTCTCTTGAAGCTTTTAAAATTCTCTCTAGAATTTTCAAAATCCATGTCCACATGTTTACAATTTCACGTCAAAAATGCTAAAATTCCAGTTGAAATTTTTTCAAAGACCCTTAAAAATTTTCCAATTTTTGTCCCAATTCTTCCCATTCCCATTGAAACTTTTCAAATCCCTCTCCAAATTGTTGAAATTCTCTTGAAGCTTTTAAAATTCTCTCTAGAATTTTCAAAATCCACTTCAACATGTTTACAATTTCACGTCAAAAAATGGCTAAAATTCCAGTTGAAATTTTTTCAAAGTCCCTTAAATTTTTCCAATTTTTGTCCCAATTCTTCCCATTCCCATTGAAACTTTTCAAATCCCTCTCAAAATTGTTGAAATTCTGTTGAAGCTTTTAAAATTCTCTCTAGAATTTTCAAAATCCACTTCAACATGTTTACAATTTCACGTAAAAAAATGGCTAAAATTCCAGTTGAAATTTTTTCAAAGTCCCTTAAAAATTTTCCAATTTTTGTCCCAATTCTTCCCATTCCCATTGAAACTTTTCAAATCCCTCTCAAAATTGTTGAAATTCTGTTGAAGCTTTTAAAATTCTCTCTAGAATTTTCAAAATCCATGTCCACATGTTTACAATTTCACGTCAAAAAATGGCTAAAATTCCAGTTGAAATTTTTTCAAAGTCCCTTAAAAATTTTCCAATTTTTGTCCCAATTCTTCCCATTCCCATTGAAACTTTTCAAATCCCTCTCCAAATTGTTGAAATTCTCTTGAAGCTTTTAAAATTCTCTCTAGAATTTTCAAAATCCATGTCCACATGTTTACAATTTCAGGTAAAAAAATGGCTAAAATTCCAGCTGAAATTTTTTCAAAGTCCCTTAAAAATTTTCCAATTTTTGTCCCAATTCTTCCCATTCCCATTGAAACTTTTCAAATCCCTCTCAAAATTGTTGAAATTCTCTTGAAGCTTTTAAAATTCTCTCTAGAATTTTCAAAATCCATGTCCACATGTTTACAATTTCATGTAAATATTTGCTAAAATTCCAGTTGAAATTTTTTCAAAGTCCCTTAAAAATTTTCCAATTTTTGTCCCAATTCTTCCCATTCCCATTGAAACTTTTCAAATCCCTCTCCAAATTGTTGAAATTCTCTTGAAGCTTTTAAAATTCTCTCTAGAATTTTCAAAATCCATGTCCACATGTTTACAATTTCACGTCAAAAAATGGCTAAAATTCCAGTTGAAATTTTTTCAAAGTCCCTTCAAAATTTTCCAATTTTTGTCCCAATTCTTCCCATTCCCATTGAAACTTTTCAAATCCCTCTCAAAATTGTTGAAATTCTCTTGAAGCTTTTAAAATTCTCTCTAGAATTTTCAAAATCCATGTCCACATGTTTACAATTTCACGTCAAAAATGCTAAAATTCCAGCTGAAATTTTTTCAAAGTCCCTTAAAAATTTTCCAATTTTTGTCCCAATTCTTCCCATTCCCATTGAAACTTTTCAAATCCCTCTCCAAATTGTTGAAATTCTCTTGAAGCTTTTAAAATTCTCTCTAGAATTTTCAAAATCCATGTCCACATGTTTACAATTTCATGTAAATATTTGCTAAAATTCCAGTTGAAATTTTTTCAAAGTCCCTTAGAAATTTTCCAATTTTTGTCCCAATTCTTCCCATTCCCATTGAAACTTTTCAAATCCCTCTCAAAATTGTTGAAATTCTCTTGAAGCTTTTAAAATTCTCTCTAGAATTTTCAAAATCCACTTCAACATGTTTACAATTTCACGTCAAAAAATGGCTAAAATTCCAGTTGAAATTTTTTCAAAGTCCCTTAAATTTTTCCAATTTTTGTCCCAATTCTTCCCATTCCCATTGAGACTTTTCAAATCCCTCTCCAAATTGTTGAAATTCTCTTGAAGCTTTTAAAATTCTCTCTAGAATTTTCAAAATCCACTTCAACATGTTTACAATTTCACGTCAAAAAATGGCTAAAATTCCAGTTGAAATTTTTTCAAAGTCCCTTAAAAATTTTCCAATTTTTGTCCCAATTCTTCCCATTCCCATTGAAACTTTTCAAATCCCTCTCAAAATTGTTGAAATTCTCTTGAAGCTTTTAAAATTCTCTCTAGAATTTTCAAAATCCATGTCCACATGTTTACAATTTCACGTCAAAAAATTGCTAATATTCCAGTTGAAATTTTTTCAAAGTCCCTGAAAAATTTTCCAATTTTTGTCCCAATTCTTCCCATTCCCATTGAAACTTTTCAAATCCCTCTCCAAATTGTTGAAATTCTCTTGAAGCTTTTAAAATTCTCTCTAGAATTTTCAAAATCCATGTCCACATGTTTACAATTTCACGTCAAAAAATGGCTAAAATTCCAGTTGAAATTTTTTCAAAGTCCCTTAAAAATTTTCCAATTTTTGTCCCAATTCTTCCCATTCCCATTGAAACTTTTCAAATCCCTCTCAAAATTGTTGAAATTCTGTTGAAGCTTTTAAAATTCTCTCTAGAATTTTCAAAATCCATGTCCACATGTTTACAATTTCACGTAAAAAAATGGCTAAAATTCCAGTGGAAATTTTTTCAAAGTCCCTTAAAAATTTTCCAATTTTTGTCCCAATTCTTCCCATTCCCATTGAAACTTTTCAAATCCCTCTCAAAATTGTTGAAATTCTCTTGAAGCTTTTAAAATTCTCTCTAGAATTTTCAAAATCCATGGCCACATGTTTACAATTTCACATAAAAAAATGGCTAAAATTCCAGTTGAAATTTTTTCAAAGTCCCTTAAAAATTTTCCAATTTTTGTCCCAATTCTTCCCATTCCCATTGAAACTTTTCAAATCCCTCTCCAAATTGTTGAAATTCTCTTGAAGCTTTTAAAATTCTCTCTAGAATTTTCAAAATCCATGTCCACATGTTTACAATTTCAGGTAAAAAAATGGCTAAAATTCCAGCTGAAATTTTTTCAAAGTCCCTTAAAAATTTTCCAATTTTTGTTCCAATTCTTCGCATTCCCATTGAAACTTTTCAAATCCCTCTCAAAATTGTTGAAATTCTCTTGAAGCTTTTAAAATTCTCTCTAGAATTTTCAAAATCCATGTCCACATGTTTACAATTTCATGTAAATATTTGGCTAAAATTCCAGTTGAAATTTTTTCAAAGTCCCTTAAAAATTTTCCAATTTTTGTCCCAATTCTTCCCATTCCCATTGAAACTTTTCAAATCCCTCTCCAAATTGTTGAAATTCTCTTGAAGCTTTTAAAATTCTCTCTAGAATTTTCAAAATCCATGTCCACATGTTTACAATTTCACGTCAAAAAATGGCTAAAATTCCAGTTGAAATTTTTTCAAAGTCCCTTCAAAATTTTCCAATTTTTGTCCCAATTCTTCCCATTCCCATTGAAACTTTTCAAATCCCTCTCAAAATTGTTGAAATTCTCTTGAAGCTTTTAAAATTCTCTCTAGAATTTTCAAAATCCATGTCCACATGTTTACAATTTCACGTCAAAATGCTAAAATTCCAGCTGAAATTTTTTCAAAGTCCCTTAAAAATTTTCCAATTTTTGTCCCAATTCTTCCCATTCCCATTGAAACTTTTCAAATCCCTCTCAAAATTGTTGAAATTCTCTTGAAGCTTTTAAAATTCTCTCCAGAATTTTCAAAATCCATGTCCACATGTTTACAATTTCACGTCAAAAAATGGCTAAAATTCCAGTTGAAATTTTTTCAAAGTCCCTTAAAAATTTTCCAATTTTTGTCCCAATTCTTCCCATTCCCATTGAAACTTTTCAAATCCCTCTCCAAATTGTTGAAATTCTCTTGAAGCTTTTAAAATTCTCTCTAGAATTTTCAAAATCCATGTCTACATGTTTACAATTTCACGTCAAAAAATGGCTAAAATTCCAGTTGAAATTTTTTCAAAGTCCCTGAAAAATTTTCCAATTTTTGTCCCAATTCTTCCCATTCCCATTGAAACTTTCAAATCCCTCTCAAAATTGTTGAAATTCTCTTGAAGCTTTTAAAATTCTCTCTAGAATTTTCAAAATCCACTTCAACATGTTTACAATTTCACGTCAAAAAATGGCTAAAATTCCAGTTGAAATTTTTTCAAAGTCCCTTGAAAAATTTCCAATTTTTGTCCCAATTCTTCCCATTCCCATTGAAACTTTTCAAATCCCTCTCAAAATTGTTGAAATTCTCTTGAAGCTTTTAAAATTCTCTCTAGAATTTCAAAATCCATGGCCACATGTTTACAATTTCACGTCAAAAAATGGCTAAAATTCCAGTTGAAATTTTTTCAAAGTCCCTTAAAAATTTTCCAATTTTTGTCCCAATTCTTCCCATTCCCATTGAAACTTTTCAAATCCCTCTCCAAATTGTTGAAATTCTCTTGAAGCTTTTAAAATTCTCTCTAGAATTTTCAAAATCCATGGCCACATGTTTACAATTTCACGTCAAAAAATGGCTAAAATTCCAGTTGAAATTTTTTCAAAGTCCCTTAAAAATTTTCCAATTTTTGTCCCAATTCTTCCCATTCCCATTGAAACTTTTCAAATCCCTCTCCAAATTGTTGAAATTCTGTTGAAGCTTTTAAAATTCTCTCTAGAATTTTCAAAATCCACTTCAACATGTTTACAATTTCACGTCAAAAAATGGCTAAAATTCCAGTTGAAATTTTTTCAAAGTCCTTAAATTTTTCCAATTTTTGTCCCAATTCTTCCCATTCCCATTGAAACTTTTCAAATTCCTCTCAAAATTGTTGAAATTCTGTTGAAGCTTTTAAAATTCTCTCTAGAATTTTCAAAATCCACTTCAACATGTTTACAATTTCACGTCAAAAAATGGCTAAAATTCCAGCTGAAATTTTTTCAAAGTCCCTTAAAAATTTTCCAATTTTTGTCCCAATTCTTCCCATTCCCATTGAGACTTTTCAAATCCCTCTCCAAATTGTTGAAATTCTCTTGAAGCTTTTAAAATTCTCTCTAGAATTTTCAAAATCCATGTCCACATGTTTACAATTTCACGTCAAAAAATGGCTAAAATTCCAGTTGAAATTTTTTCAAAGTCCCTTAAAAATTTTCCAATTTTTGTCCCAATTCTTCCCATTCCCATTGAAACTTTTCAAATCCCTCTCCAAATTGTTGAAATTCTCTTGAAGCTTTTAAAATTCTCTCTAGAATTTTCAAAATCCATGTCTACATGTTTACAATTTCACATCAAAAAATGGCTAAAATTCCAGTTGAAATTTTTTCAAAGTCCCTTAAAAATTTCCAATTTTTGTCCCAATTCTTCCCATTCCCATTGAAACTTTTCAAATCCCTCTCCAAATTGTTGAAATTCTCTTGAAGCTTTTAAAATTCTCTCTAGAATTTTCAAAATCCATGTCCACATGTTTACAATTTCACGTCAAAAAATGGCTAAAATTCCAGTTGAAATGTTTTCAAAGTCCCTTAAAAATTC